>NW_007232750.1:23438-25200 GCF_000164805.1 Carlito syrichta | reverse complement strand
CAGCACGTTTGAGTTCCTTGTAGCTCCAAGATGTTAAGCCTTTGTCAGACCTGGAGTTGATAAATACTTTTTCCCAGTCTGTAGGCTGTCTCCCCGCTCTCTTGATGGTTTCTTTGGCTTTGCAGAAGCTGTCAGTTTAATAAGGTCCCACTTGTCTATCTTCTCTCTTATGACCTGTGGGTTTTGGAATTTCACAGCAACCTGGATGGAACTAGAGTCTATAATACTGAGTGACCTCTCACAGAAACAAAGATCCGAGTATCACGTGTTCTCACTCATATAATGGACCTTTAACATCCAATGTAATAGTATAAGAAAATGACTGACAGTAGTGGGAAACTATGGGGGGGAGGGAGATGGGATTAACGGTAGTAAATATTTGTCTGGGATGGAGAAACACCTCTTATCAACAAGGGTGCCTGAACGAGATGTATTTGTATACCTAACCCTTAACTGCACCCCACAATATCATAATAAAAAATATTGATTATTTTTAAAAAAAGGTAACACATCTTTAGGTGGAAGATTAGAAAAATATGAGTTAGCATAAGAAAAAAATAAAATTTATAAATTTTTAAAATGTTCTTTTCAAAAGTATATTTAGAACTGTAGCAACCAGAATTCTATGCTTATATGATTTTGTTGAGTGTGGGTGGAACCTACAGATATGTTATGCTATATGGCACATACGAAGGGATTTTGTAAAATGTAATTAACTTCCTTAATCAGTTGACTTTGAGTAAGTCAAAAGAAAGAATATCAATGGTGGGTCTGGCCTCATCATGTGACAAGACCTTTGTAAGGGGAGTTAAATCTTTCCTATGCTCAGAGACTTGAAGCAGCAGAGAGACACTTCCTACTGGTCTTCAGGAAGTAAACCACCATGAATTCTACAGCTGCAAGTAGAGGAATTCTGTAAACAGCCATGTGAGCTTGGAAGAGAACCCCAAATTTCTAAAGAGACTCCAGCCTTGACTGACACTTGGTGGTCTTTTTGAGACCCCTACCACGGGGCCCAGCTAAGCTGTGCCTGGACTCCGAAGCCACTGTGAAATAATAAACACGTGCCGTTTTAAGCCACTAAGTTTGTGATAATTTGTTATGCAGCTTAAAAATATAAAGATATGCAAGTAAAGGAATTATGTATGTAATACATGACCTGTAATTTTTTGTTATATGGTTTAATGAATGACTAGTGTTCCATTGTATGAATGAACTGTTGGTTATTTCATTCCCGTGTCACAAATCCAGTGCTTACAGGGTTTAAGACAGATAAATTTATAAAAATATTAGGCATGATGCAATAAGGTATAGTGAGTTTCTTGGTGACCTGAAAAATGCATGACCAGGCTAAAGGGGGCAGTTATTGCCTAGCTGTAACTAAAGGTTATTTTTTAAACTTTAATGTTTGTATTTATTTATTCGTATTATTATTTAACAATGAAATGGAATATTCCATATCTTCTCTGTTTTTTTTTTTTTTTTTTTTGAGTTGAAGTCTTACTCTGTCACCCAGACTGGAGTGAAGTGGCTAACATATTACAAAAATTCCTGCATATACAATAAATAAGATTAAAGAAATGCTCACATTCTCTTACCACGTGATCTGCATAAAATGTTATACTTTACAAAAATTTAACTTATGATGGACTGAAAGACAAATATAAATTTCACTTGAAATATAAATATATTTTAAGGTTTTTCTTGGCATTTAAAACAAATATAAACATTTATTCGCAGTGACACATTTACAATTTCTGTC
>NW_007232750.1:0-23418 GCF_000164805.1 Carlito syrichta | reverse complement strand
TTTTTTTTTTTTTTTTTGAGTTGAAGTCTTACTCTGTCACCCAGACTGGAGTGTAGTGGCCGCTCCCGGCCACTGCATCCTCAATCAGCTGGGCTCTGGCGATCCTTCCGCCTCAGCCTTCCAAGTAGCTGGAACTACAGGCGTGTGCTACCACGCCCAGCTAATTTTTGATTTATTGTAGAGATGAGGTCTTGCCAAGTTGTCCAGGCGGGTCTCAAATCCGTGGGCTCAGGCAATCCACTCACCTCAGCCTTCCAAACTTATGGTATTACAGGCTGAGCCACTGAGCCCGGCTTCTTCTCTGTTCTTTGAAGAGAAGTCAGCATTCTGGAATTTTATGTGGGAAATCATTTTAATAAATATTGACAGCTAATTCAAATTTATGTAACTCATTGAGTTGGTCAAATAAAAATTATTGGCCTTTTGTATTTAACTCATAGGCTTCTAATTTGCCTATGACTTAAGCTTCTAAGTTGTGATAGAACCAGTTCTGCATTGTTAAAAACAGACTGTCCCCAACATTTCATTATTATAAATGATGTATAAGTGAGATTGAGTATATTTGAACTAAATCATTGATCTCAGTCTGTGATTAAATCCACAGGGTAAATGTCAAGATGTGAAAAGGCTGCATTAAGGCATATGTATATATTTAAGGTTCTTAATACATATTGCAAATCCCAAAAAGTTTATCAAATTTCCTCAGCAACAAACAGAATTATCTGTCTCTTGATTTCAATTTTAGATAGCATCTTCTTGTTATATATATATTTTAAATTTTATTTGTGTAGTTGATATCTTATCATGTAATTTGTGTTTGTTGTTGGTGAGGTTGAACATTTTTCATCTGTTTATTGCTCATTTTTTTGATTAAACATCTTTTCATGTTATTTTTCTTTCTGATTTTTAGGAACTTAACAGAGTTTAAGCTCTATATTATGGCGAAGATAAACATTTTATCTTGACATAAGTTAACAGTTCACTATATGGACATAATATGTCTTAGAATGATGTCCTCTTAATTGAAATATTAAAAAATTTGAAATATAAAATTCTTAGACTTGAGAATATCCCATGAGAGCTGTGCTATCCTTCCAAGATCAGATTTGCACTCAGGTACATGCGTAAGTCTTACTATCAGTAGGGAAAAGTAATATATCATCTTTCAAAGATAAGGAGAAACAAGAGTGGAAACATTAAGAAGCAAAGAACTGGGAAAAAATAAGTTCAGCTTTCCCTTCTGCATAGGGTTTAGAAAGTGGTAAAGCATATCACTCTTTTTCTAAAAACAACAGAAACTCAAGTCATTTACAGAATCACACATTTTCTTGATCCCATCAGAAAGCTGAGATTTCAAGTCCACTAGATAATTCTTTATTTTATTTAGTTTGGAAAGTATAGTTTATTTAGAAAGTAAATGAGAGAGAGAGAGATAGAGAGAGAGAGAGAGAGAGAAGGAGAAGAAGAAGGAGGAGATGAGATTTACCTCCCCAAGGTAGGGGAGGGGGCCAAAGCTAGGAAAAAATAGCAGTCATATGCTGGAAGCCGCAACCCCTAAAGAGGCAAAATGGAGGTTACCTGAAAATGAGAATAACGCTGACTGGGAGCAGAGCCCCAGTGGGAAGTGGCCATGATGGATGCAGAGCCCCATGGATCCTATTGAAGGACTCCTTTTGGTCTTAAAGGAATGCGTGCTTAGGCTTGAAAAACACTTCCCTTGATAAACAAAACAATTAGCTAGAATGTGCAAGGATGTGGAATTAGCAGTAAACCTATGTATAGAAACGTAAAAAGGGCTCAACAGCAAAAATTTCCCCCCTGAAGGGACAAGGGAATGTTTTACTACCCCCTTTCCATGAAATTTTGCAGCCTTTAGCTAAAAAAGAAAAACAAGTTCTTCCTCATTCTCTTTATAAGAAATAACATTGACAGTTGTGATTGATGAGGAAGTGAGAAACTGAGACAGACTGTCTCCAAAAACAGGTGTTTTCAGGAAAAACAAGTCACAGACATGCCTTTTGATTTAAGAAACATTATAGTTTAATTAGAAAGAAGGTTAAAATTAAAGTAATGATTAGAATTAAATAAATAACAGTTATAATTAAAAGATAAATATTTATTATAGATGTAGGTATTAGTTAAATATAAGCAATAGAAGGAATAGGATATAATTAAGTTTTAAGGTAAACTTAAAATTATACACACTTAATGCTTAATGTAGGTTTAAAATTAAATACATTTAGGATTAGAAGTAAGATTAATTTCATATATAAGTGTAGACTTAGACTTAAGTTTTGTTTAGAAATATAAAATGTAAAATAGGTGATAAGAAAATAGCAAGTAATATAGATAAGGCAACTAAAATTAAGAAAGTTAAATTTTTAAATTAATAGTAAAATTAATTAATATAGAGCTTTAAGAATTCGTAGTGGGTAAGGTAAGGGTGGTTATATAAAAGAAAAACCAAGTCAATATACTGCTGCTAAAAGTGTATTAAGAAAATAGATTAGTAAAGGAAAAGAAATAGAATAGCAAAGGAAAGAGATTCAGTTGGCCTAGAGGTCACAGGTTGTGGCTGATAAAATCTTGGCAGCTGGTGTTCTGTTCCTATCTGTTGATTCAGACAAATAACACCACTGGTAGGAGGAAGGAACAAAATGAAACTTGTAAAGGTCAACTTCCCCATCAACAAAAGGAAAAAACCTGATGTAAACATTTAATGTGTATAGTGTGTTGCATTTTTGTGCAATTTTGTGGGTCCAGGGGTCAGTAAAAAAACTATATAAGCATGTAAGATTTGAATAAAATTTGGCAGAGTCCTGAACTCTACCCAAGAAGTTGTCTCCTGTCGTTCTTCTTTGCCGTTCCTGATTCTCCCCATTCAGGCCTCTCTCCTGGAGCTGGTCTCCGGCAGTCATATCTCAAAGAGCCACGTGACCACATCAGAGTTTAGCAAAGCGATGGCAAATGGCTGCTTAAGGTTGAATGCTTTTAGACCTTCCCTTTGGTGTGGGGCAGGCCATTAAAGCAATGGGGTGACAGTCATCATGAAGGCAACAGGTAAGCACAGGTAAAATTTTAATGAACTATTAAGGACCATGTGTGAGCTATGTGCCATCCTGGAATAGTAGGGGCCCCAGACACAAGGTGAGTTCAGTGCCTGTGGGATCTCTTTTCCTGGAATTTGTTCAGGAGAAAGATTGAAGGTAGGACATGTCTTATCCAAGAGGAACTCCTGAGTGGCTTAGGCATGCAGAGGGGATCTGTGGTTTCCAAGACAAGGACACAAAGTCTCACCTATTCCCACATTTTTTCTCCGACCAATCAAAAGCATTGTGTTGCTGAAGGAGAGGACATGAACCCTCCAGCCCTCAGGACACCGCCAAAGTCCTATTGCTTTTGCAGAAGGAATAGGAACAAAATCTTTCTATATTTTCAAAGGAGATAGCAACCTCTTTCAAATGTCCAGGTCACAGACTTAAGATTGATTGCTGCTGGTTGAAGCATAGAGTCAAACATTCTCCAACTCTGAGTGAAGGACAGAATACCATATGGGTAAAATATTTCACCTATACAATGCAGAGTTTGGCTGTCAAAGCAGAAGAAAGGAACTATGAAATCCTATGCCTGAATCCCAGGTACATGACCCCTCTTATCAAGACAACAGAGAAATATCCATGTCTCTACAACAAGTGACAGCATGTGTATATATTTTGTAAAAAATGATGTGTGTATGCAACGGAATATTACTCAGTACGTAGCAAGAAACAAACTAAATATAAATGCAGCAACATCCATGAATCTCTAGGACATGATGACGGCAGAAGGAATCTCGGCAAAAAATAATCTTTATTCTCTGACTCCATTTATTTTAGTTTTTCTGAAATGGAAAACTAATTTATTGTATTGAAAGAGGATATCAGTGATAGCCTAGGTGCAGGGGCAGATGGAGGGATGGACTGTCAAGAAATACAAGGAACCGGCTGGATACAGCGACTCAGGCCTGTAATTCCAGCATCTCGGGAGGCCTAGGTGAAGGGCTTGCCTGAGTTCAGCAGGTTGATGCTGGGGTGACTGTGAATATGCCACTGCACTCCAGCCAGGGCAATGGAGTGAGACTCCAAACTCCAAACCAAAAACCAAAACCAAAACCAAGACCAAAACAAAAACAAAAACAAAAACAAAAACAAAAGAAATATAAGGAAACTTTTGGGAGTGATGAAAGTGTTCTGTGTCTTCATCGTGGGAACAGTTTCCTGGATATATACAAATGTCAAAGCTCACAGAATTTAACACTTTGGATAAATACAGTTTATGTGTGGGATTTTCATAACTTATTTGACCTGACAAGAAAAGCCAGGCTGATTCGGAATGGAAGATGCCTCTTCTAAAACTGGACCATGAACAAAATCAAGTGCACAGGCAGATGGTTCTATTGATGCATAAAATCGTACTTGGTTCAGACGCCACCTCTGTCACTTTCTCCAAATGTGGCTGTGAGACATCATCACTTCAGTGCCCTGCCTGTGTTTCCATGGTTGCACAGTGGGAATCCATGTGAGACCTGGTACATGGAGTTAATGTGAAGGAGCTTAATCATTAATTCAGTCAGTCAATATTCACTGAGCTCACACTACATTTCATGCACAGTGCTAAGTCCTAGAGACACAAAGGTGAATGAGACAGACATAGAGCTTAAATTCCAAGGGTGAGACAAAGACAATGAACCAATGAGTAATAAGAAAACGCCCGTCAGTTATGTGTACTGTGACTGATTTCAAATAGAGTGATTTTGTGAACTATAGCTGGAGTGCTACTGCAGATTGGTATTTAGGGAAGCCCCCTGAAAATGAATTTTGACCAGAGACCTGAATGGCAGGGAGAAAACAGCAATACAAAGACCAGAAATGGAGATTTCCAGGCAAGGTAGAAGGTTTCTGCAAAGACCCGAGGCTGGAAATAAGGTATGTTGAAGGGGAGAGCGAGACCTGTAGCTGGGGTGAACAAATGAGAGGGGAGATTAGACATGGGAGGTGGGTGGAGCTCCGTCACAGAGGTGTGCCAAGGAGGTGCTGTGCTCATTGATCCAAGTAAAGTTAGTTTTTATTATTGTCTTGTCAATTCCTCATCAAGAACCAGGGACAATAAGATTCGAACCCTCAGTAAAAGTCAAGGCTGCGATAGTCAGTTACCTTCCCACAGTGTCATGGGATGCCTTGACTCAACTCTCATCTTCCTGGTTAAAGTGATGCTTCCTGGCCTTGCACAGTGGTTCATGCTCTTTTACTTGGCATGATGGCATTGCTTTTTGAGGCTGAGATAGAAGGATTGCGTGAAGCCAGGCGTTTGAGACCAGCCTGGGTAACAGAGCGAGACCTCATGTTTACAAAATAATAATAATAATAATAATAATAATAAAGATTAGCCACTTGTGGTGACGTGCACCTGTAGTCCCAGTTACTCGGGAGGCTGAGGTAGGAAGATGGCATGAGCCCAGGAGTTTGAGGCTGTAGTGAGTTATGATTGTGCCACTGCAGTCTAGCCTGGGCAACACAGCAAGACCTTATTTCCAAAATAAAAAATAAAAAATAAACAAAATCAGCCGGGCTTGATGGCTCAGCCTGTAATCCCGCACCTTTGGGAGGCTGAGGTGAGTGGATTGCCTGAGCCCGTGGGTTCGAGACCTGCCTGGGCAGCGAGACCTCATCTCTACAATAAATCAAAAAATCAGCCGGGCGTGGTAGCGCGCGCCTGTAATTCTGGCTACTTGGAAGGCTGAGGCTGAAGGATCGCCGGGGCCCAGCAGGTCGAAGCTGCGGACAGAGTGAGACCCCAACTCAAAAAAATAAATAGATAAATAGAAATAAAAGAAAATAAACAAAGCCCCCAAAAACAAAAAAAGAAAACTTCCTTTTTATTGAATTGCTCTTCTAAAGTTAAGTGTCGGGTCAGCTGTGTTTCTGTCCTCAGGGAGAGTATGGGGTCACTGGGGCTTGTTATAGGAGTTTTACTGATGGTCAAAGGACACAGCTCTCCATTGGGAAACACTGAACTGGTGGACAGGGATGGGGAATGGACATGGGCTTCCTGAGAAAACCCAGAAGAATATTCCCCAGACAGTTGTTTATAATATGAGATAATGACTTGGTAATTAAATATGTGACTAATGTGATCAAGAAAGATGGAAGCCCCTCGTGGCTAGCACAAGCCTGGAGCCTCCATCCAATCAACACTTAGGAGGGTCATTAACATTCAGGAGCAGAGGGTGATGCATTCAGTGTGATGCATTTGGTTTTAGTAAGAAATTCCCAGCTCTGCAGTCAGGGATGCTCAGAAAATTTCCAAGGAAATTGCTTCAGTGTGACTTGGTTGAGGGCCTGAAGAAGATTCTAAATTATGCAGAGCAGGACGGGACAAGGCAGGGCCATCCCTTTTCCTACAATGGGCCAGGCTCCTCGAGTTGCCTCTCACTACAAGGAGGGGCTGCAGTGTTTCAGAATGGGAGAGAAGCCCAGATTCTTCCAGAGTCCCTGGGAGGACATTAGTGATGCCTCTCTATGCTTGTTTAAGCAGTGTCACTAGTTTGAATCTGAGCCAGGACTCTGGACACTGTTTTTCAAGGAATCCCCCACTTACCTCCAGCTCTTCTATTTCTTGGAAATTTTTGTTGGCTTAGTATTTATTACACCTGTCCTGTACTATTCTGCATCTCAGTTTTTTGTATGGGGAATCACAATTCCATTATCTTTAATTTTGTGGCTCACGCTGGTGTCAATTGGTCCCATCCTGTTGGCCTAGATAACCAGAATCTCCTTTGCCCTGGACACAGTGATAGAGTGGGTACGTGGTCAATAAGAGCCAGCTGCAGATTTTGCCTGGAACAGTTGGAAAACAGTATTTCTTTTTCTGAGTGAATATGCCCTTGTGAGGATAGCACCGATTTTCTAAGTTTTATGCTGGAGCAGCTAAGCTTGGAGGCCAAATTTGCAATGACACATGGGGATCCTACTTGTAAACCTATAAATCTAATATAAACACGTACGTGAGAAAGGAAGTGATTTCTATGGGCATAAATCGAGCACCTAAATCAAGTTACACCTGAAGTTAGTATTCTGCATTTTTACTTACAGGGACCAATAAATTCCATTTCTTTAGGTCAATGTATTGGGTTTCAGTCACTTGCAAACTCATCTTTTTATTCTTCAGATTGTTAACCAACACCGCTCTGTACATGGCTTTGTGCTGGGGACTGAGTTCTGTCTTCTCAGTGGCTGCCCCCCTGGAGGAGAAGGCTTCTCACAATGAGCATCCGGACGTTATAAGACCCCAGAAGCCACTTTTACTCTGAGCAAGGGCAAAAGCAATTATCTCTCAAACTGGCATCATCTTAACTTACTCTAGCCGGCCTGCCAGTGTCTTTTTAAGTTTTTTTCTTTGTTTTCTCCCCACACTCTTTCCTTCCCTTCTTCTTTCTCAGTGAGGCTCACTGAGTAAAAGCTGCTTTAAGAAAAGGAGATGAGCCGGGCTCGGTGGCTCAGCCTGTAATCCCGCGCCTTTGTGGGGCTGAGGTGAGTGGATTGCCTGAGCCTGCGGGTTCGAGACCCGCCTGGGCAGCGAGACCTCATCTCTACAATAAATCAAAAATCAGCCGGGCGTGGTAGTGCGTGCCTGTAATTCCGGCTACTCGGAAGGCTGAGACGGAAGGATCGCCGAAGCCCAGCGGGTCGAGGCTGCGGTGGCCGGGAGCGGCCACTGCCCTCCAGTCTGGGTGACAGAGTGAGACTCCAACTCAAAACAAACAAACAAAAAAACAAAAACAAACAAGAAAAGGAGATGGTGAGTTGTGTATGGTGGCTCACATCCGTCTTCCCAGCACTTTGGGAGGCTGAGGCAGGAGGATTGCTTGAGCCCAGGAGTTTGAGACCAGCTTGGGCAACACAACGAGACTTTGTCTCTACAAAAAATAAACATAAAAAAGAAAAGATGTGCATAATAGACACTAATTAGCTGAATGAGACTTTACATCTGATCTTCCCTCCCTCCCTCCACCTCCCTTCCTCCTTCCTTTTTTCCTTCTCTTCTTCTCTTTCATCTCACCCATCTTCCCTTTCTCTCTCTCTTTCTTTTTCACTCTCTCTCTCAATCTCTCTTGCTTTTTCTCTTTCTTAGCAAACACGGTGAAAGCAGGCAGGAGGAAATGTTAAATTCTTAATGTGTTCAGTACAGACAGGACTTTCCTCACAAAAATTTACTCATACCTGCTGCTCAGCAAATAATAAAAAGCATATAATTATATATCTACAAGACTTTTCTAGAAAGGAAGCGATTTCTGATAAATTTGAGTGGTGGAGACTGGCCACAAACCGGGGTTTTGTTACTCGGTGAGCCACCTCTGCTAACCCAGACACTGACTTCAGAATCTGGTCTCCCAGGGCTCCCCGTGGTGCTCCTGGCATCTGCCCAGGGCTGGGTTTGGGGCAGCAGGGCCACGGGAGCCAGTAGGTAAAAGTTCAAAGGTAAAGTCTCATTTAGCTAATTAGTATCTGTCATGAGCGTCTCCTTCTTTTAAGCCACTGAGCTTTTTCTCAGTGGACATCACTGTCAGCCAATTTTCTCAAGCTTTTTCTCCATGGGAGGTAATCTGGCATTGGTAAAAAGTAAATGGTTCATTTTAATTTATCTTCAAGCACTTTGGCCAGCTTTCTGTCCTCCCAAGGTACTTGGGGGCATGGTAGATGATTACATGCACTTCAGAAAATGTCTTCTTGTTCTCAAAGTGGTAAAGTCCTTCCTCAAGTAATTTGCTTTGGCGTTTCATTACATGTTCCCAATATATTTCAGATGGTATTTTGAATTTCTGCTGAAGCCTTTGGATTTCACTTTCTGATTGTACATTTTCTGACTACAAGGATGCTTACTCGATTTGGAAATTTTAGTTTGAACTCAGAGCGCTTCAATTATTTGCTTTTTTTTCGGATGTCTTGTGCTTCTCCTGTCTTTCTTCTTCCGGCAGTATTTAAAGAAGCGGTTAACTTAGCAGCAGAACTCAATTTTTGCCCAATGGCTTGTGCCTGACTGTTCAGGTGGTTTCTACTTCCTGACTCAGTCTATATCCAGCTCCCAGTCACCCTTGTCCACGTTACCCTTTGGAAGGACAGCACACACATGTTCTCCACAGCTGTCCACCAGAGAACTGAATGAGATCACTTTTGTTATTTAGGACTTAGTCTATATCTTTGTTAGAGACTCCTGGCATTTAAAAAAAAAAAATTCATTCATGTCTCTCATTCTTTCCTTTCAATCTTCAGCTTTAGTGAAAGCAGTTTTAGACTTTTTCTGAATAGCAGCATTTTAATTCAAACTATTCATTAACTTAATTAAGTTGCTCTTCACCTTTCTAGGATGGATGCTAGTCATTTTGACTTAAGCACTTGGTATTTGAGGGCTTTCAGTTTGTCTTCTAGTGACCATAGTCATCTTTAAATATGAAACCAAACCAAGCTTAAAGCTAAAGACCTTTTTTTCTAGTTTTTTTTTTTTTTGGAGGTCTATATTGTCTTCAAGTAAATAAATATTTCTGGTCAGATTTTTAATACTTGTTGCTAGATCTAGGGTAAATATAAACTCAAACCATGCTCCAAATGAAAACTAAGGCCCTTCTTTTTAGTTATTCATTGGGATGGTCTATTTTATTCTCAAGTAGAGAGATTAGCCTGGTCAGCTTTTTGATTCTTAAAGCTTATACAGTGTTCAAAGAGCTGGCTTCCATGAGAAGTGACTGACGGTCTCTGTAGCCTTTGGTAACCAGGCTAAGCCCATCATAAGTTTTATAATAGTCTTTCACTCAAGCAGAAAACCTTCGCCTATCTTTCTCATCCTTAATTTCGGAACATGCTGTATTTTAAGAGCAAATATTTGCCACCATTCTCAAGGAAACCCAGGACAACCTGGGCCTTGGCTGCAGTCTTGGGACAGCATAACCAAAACCTGCCCAGTTTCTCCAGGGTGATCATCAGGAAGTGATGAGGCGTCCTGGTCAGTACTGAAAGACCCCACAGAACGGCCTCTGGTTACCAGTCCCCTGCTGGGCCTCACAACACCACACAGGACCTGGTGGAGGGTTCCAACTGGAACCAAACAAGCACGTGGCTACTAGGAATGGCCATCAGAAGGGTCAGGGGAGGGAGGCTTTATACTGATTGGATAAACAAGTGCTTCCCAACCTTCTTTGGTCAAGATAAACACAGATAATGATAACATTTGTATAACACATGGGGAGAAGTGGATGAGGACAGTGGAGGTCAGAGGTGATGATTCTGGGAGCTCTGGCTGACCCAGGTCCCACCTGGCAAATGAAGAGGATCAAAGTTAATCCATGCCTGTTGTTCATTCCCTTCTCCTGAGTGTGCCTTGTGCCAGGTGGAGACTGTGCAGTAGAGGGCAAAGGTACTCTCAGCACAGTCTATTGTTACTTTTTCTCTTTAGTTAGATTCCTCGTCTGCAACTCTGGAGGCTGACACTGTCTCCACGCTGACAACGTCAGTGGGCTCCCTATATAGCCCACATAGGTTCATTTGGGGGATGGGGTCCGGTTATCAGTAAAGGATTGATTTTTAATTTTTACCAAGGGTATTTTTTGTTTTTGACGATAATTGTTTTCCCATAATACAGCTTCTATGAAGCATAATTTACATGTAATTTATGAGTGTGTGTATGTGTGTGTGTGTGTGTGTGTGTGTGTGTGTACAGAGTTCTGAGCTTTTTAAAAAATGCCTACACCCATGCGACCTACACCCTGATAACAATGATAAGCATTGTTATCATTCCAGAAAGTCTCTTTGTGCACATTTTCAGTCAATACAATCCCCAGAGGCAAACATGGTTCTGATGTCTATCACCACAGTTTAATTTTGCTTACTTTTGATTTTAATGATATCAAATCATACAGTAGGTACTCTTGGTGATAGCCTTCTTTTACTCAACCTTGTATTTTTTGTTTCACTCATGTTGCTGCATAAATCAGCAGTCTGTTCCTTTTCATTGCTGATTAGTATTCCACTGTATGAATGACATACGTTGTTTTTTAGTCATTGACTTGATGGACATCTGGATTGTTTCCATTTTTTGGATATCATAAAAAGTCTGTAATGACATTCTTGTACAGTTGTGAGGAATTATGTGATACCTTTCTGATAGCAAAGAATGCCTTTGCATAGTCATGCTGCATGACAATTTATAGAGGGATAATGATGGCTATAACTTTATGCATCAACTTGACACATAAGTGATATGAAATTTTAAATACATGTCTATCTATATCTACAAAAAATATATCTATATCTAGATTAATGATGGGTATGAATACGCATATACATTATAGATATAAATGCGCATATAGTTATCTATATATTTTAACACATTTCTTTTCTTTTCTTTTTTTTTGAGTTGGAGTCTCACTCTGTCACCCAGACTGGAGTGCAGTGGTCGCTCCTGGCCACCGCAGCCTCGACTCGCTGGGCTCCGGCGATCCTTCTGCCTCAGTCTTCCGAGTAGCCGGAATTACAGGCACGCACTACCACGCCTGGCAGATTTTTGATTTATTGTAGAGATGAGGTCTCGCCAAGTTGCCCAGGCGGGTCTCGAACTCGCGGGCTCAGGCAATCCACTTACCTCGGCTTCCCAAAGCGCGGGATTACAGGCTGAGCCACCAAGCCCGGCCTTATCTATATATTTCTATATCTTTTTGTATGTGTCTTTCTCACTCTCGAAGGGAAGAGGACACTGAGGATCAGCTTGTAAATCCCCTTCCGAGAAAGCAACGCTGCTTCTCAGAAAGCAAGAGACAGTTTTGGTGGAGACTGCTGTAGCGAGGGGTTTGCCCTTCTATTAACACATTTTGTTTGGTTTTTCTCACCCTCCTTCTATTGTTTGGAATAGGCAGTGTTTCATTTCTGCCTCTAGCTGCAGTGATTTCCTTGATGTAAACACTCAACCTTCTTGGTCAAACCGTATAATCCAGTTCTTACAGTGCTAAGGAGGTAAATTGATTAAAATTACATAAATTTCAGGACTCTTGAAGAAGTTATCAGATAAAGACTAAAAAATAATATATATAAATAACCTCAGGGGCTGGAAGAGGCACAGATAATAAGAGCCTGGAACCATGGCAGAACCAGAAGAGGAAGCCAGCATTACAAATGGTGGAGCTGAAAGGAGACAAACTGAATTTTGATGACCTCCTTGCGTCCCTGAATCCAAGTAGAGTTAGCTATACCCCTGAACATTTTATTTATATCTGATTACACTGAACTCTTTTGCTGAATCTAGTGTTAGTGGGGTTTTCTGATGCTTGCAAACAGCAGAAGAACCAATGGAATGGAGATTGTGGAAGAAGCCGCTATCCAGTCCTAATTTGCAGGGAAGAGCATAAAATATCGGGCAGGTGAGCCCACCTCTCTAGGAAGTCTTTGAATACTCAAGCTATCTAGAAACCCTGATGGGAAGCCCAGGTATGGGCAGCTCTCATATCAAACTGGGGCCAGGGTGTGTGACCGGTCTTCTTCTGCATGGGGCAGTCTGAGAACGAGGCTGAGGCTGAGCCTGATCATGTGGTCTGTTTAACACAGAAGGATAGCCTCACAGAACAGCGGGTATAGACAGCTGAACACACCTGCAATGAAACTACCAGGTATGAGGAGATGCATATCACAGTCTTCTCTTCCAGGACACCTTGAGCCTTGGATCCTTTTCTAGCTCTCAGGCCACTGAGTTCCTGGATATTATCCTTACCAGACTCTACCAAGTGAGTTCAACAATAGTCCATGAGGGAATTTAAGGACAATTCACTCGCCATATTGGGGAAATATTTAGGAATGAGTAAATATCTAATAAAATCCTGACTATTTAAAAATAAATGAAATCGTGACTATTTGCTCTTTCAAGAATAAGTCAGCAAAACATGCACATACTTGCAGGTACATGTGCACACACACGTGTGTACAGCATACAGCTTTAAAATTGTGTTTAATAAAAAGGGAAGAATGTAGCCTTGTTATACAGAGGGAAGGGTCATCTTTTAATAAAGATTTACTAAAGGAAATAGACATAAATTTTAGACAGCACCTACTCTGGTTCCATAAATAAGGCTGGTCCTGGTGGGCAGGAGTGAGAGAGAGTTATAATTCTTTTCACTGAAGCAGCTATCCAGATTAGCTGGAAATATTGCCTTTGGCTGTCATCTATCTTGAGAAACTAAGGAAATTAAGCACAGGAGCCTGGGGAGAACAAGAAAGATAGATACAGCAGGCGGAGTGACCATCCTTTGTGTCTTTGATTCTCCGTTTTAATAAAGAGGACAGTGAAGATGGATGTGACCACTCAGTAGGACAGGTCTACGAGGCTCCCCTCACCCCTCAGTTGACCCATTTTTCAACAGCAAATCTGTTGCCTTGTGGTCCTCACACACTCTGAGGTGGTCTTTCCAAATGCAGAAGGCGTTATGCCATGCAGCTACGCAAGGAACAAAGCCCTTGGTGCAGCTGGTGCTCACAGATGAGATTTGAGGTTATTCCATAGGGAAAGCACCGGGGTCTGGAGATGCCCAGCACCACACCAGTGATAGTGGTTTGGAAACAATAAAGAACTCTAGCGGCAAGTCTGAAATCAGGTAGGCATGTTTTTGTTGTTGTTGTTGTTTGTTTGTTTGTTTTCTTCATAACTGTGCCTCTTATTCTAGAAAGGCAACAGAAAAACCAAATTAGGGTCATAAGGACAAAGTAGACTCTGTATTTTAGCATCATGGCCTACCGCGTCATGTTGGTAATGCAGATATATTTATTAATGACTTCCTAAATATTTAAATTGGCAAAGGTGGCATCAAAGGGAGCCCTATACAAAGCTGTGTGGCTGCTACGCTCACATCTAGAGTTTTTTTGTCAGATGATATCTTCTGTCATCAGAGATACACTTTTAAGTGAGTCATAAAATGAGACTATACAAGTGTATTATACACATATACAATGAAAATTCTTAATCTACATTAAAGTATATAAATATGTGGCCAGGCTTAGTGGCTCAGCCTGTAATCCCAGCACTTTGGGAGGCCAAGGTGAGTGGATTGCCTGAGTCTGCAGGTTTGAGACCAGCCCTGGCAACTTGGTGAGACTTCATCTCTACAAGAAATAAAAAAAAAAATTAGCCGGGCGTGACAGCCTGTGCTTGTAGTTCCGGCCACTTGGAAGACTGAGGTGGAAGGATCGTCAGAGCCCAGTAGGTCGACACTGGGGTGGCCGTGAGTGTGCCACTGCACTTCAGCCTGGGTGACAGAGTGAGACTCCAACTCAAAATAAAATAAAATAAAATAAAACAAAATAAAATAATATATAAATATGTATTACATTTTATGTGTACTGTACATATTTTGCAAAAATAAGGCAAAAATAGCACTATATGTAGTGTTATTTTACATTATTCTAAATATATTTGCATATACATTTCACAAAAATAATGCAAAAATAACATTATATATAACACACATATACATATTATACATCCAATACATAGCACAAAAAATAATGCACTCAGCGATGAGTTTCTGATACCCAGTGGCTACTTCTTCCTGTTCTTTTGCCAAGTACGCCCTCACCTGCTTAATTATTATTACCATCTATGTTTCTACTCTCTGGAGCCACTGGTGCAGAGCACCCTAGTAATTAGTAACCTGTCTGTCACATTTTTCTATCCTTAGGAATGCAATCTCATCCAACTGCTTTGAGGCCCAATTTTAATTTAGATGCGCACTATTCCCAGAGTACCAATAGTCTAAAAGGAGCCTCAGGCAGACTGTAATTACAGAGGGCTGGTGTCTTCCATCTGATGAGAAGGCCATGGTTGTTCCTCTGGCAGAGGCCACGGTTGTTCCTCCTGCAGACACCACTCAGGAACCTTCTGTACGCTGACACTTCAGTCTCCTTCTCCCTGTCTCCTGTCCCTTGGGACATTTGTTTATCATATGAGATTCCGTGAATCTCTTTAGTTGTTTATTTAAATGTCTGTAAGCAATAAAGTCCAAACAAAGGCAGGGTAATTATTAACATACTTAAATAAATATATATATATATAGCTACACATGTTTGGGGTGTGTGTGTGTGTGTGTGTGTGTGTGTGTGTCTCATGTCAGAGAATTGTAAAGTTCATTGAAGGAGGAACTCAGACAGCTGTTTGGGAAAGAACAAAGTTGATTAAAGCACTCCTGCTGGGCTGAGCCTAAGATGGCATCAACCCTGAGTTAAAGAAGGGGATCGATTATATAGGACCAGGTTAGAGGGTTGTTTGGGAAAGTCACCTAAATTAATATAGGGTCGGGTCGGGTTAGGGGGTTATTGGGGATTTTCTGTGTGGATGGCCCACAGGGTTAGGGGATTTTGACCAAATGGCCTAGGGCAATGGGGATTCTGTAACTTAAGATAATTAGGGCTTTCATGACAACCTGCCGTCAGCTTCAAAGTGAGAATTTTTTAGGTTTTTATGATTGTTGACAGTTTGCCCTTAATGATGTTTTCCAGAAGCATCTTACAGGTGAGGCTTCCATTTGGCTAACAAGAATTATGTGCACATATACAAGCACACATATGTTTATGTTCAAAGACAATCTACTACCTCGTCAGCTACTGGGTGACTAGAACTTGCTCTGTTCTCCTATAGAATCCCAGTGTTGAGGCTCATTAGACTCAGAGTTGAGGCTGTCAGGAAATACTTGTTAAATTTAATTGGAAAAGAAGTACAATAGGGGCTTGGTCAAACAAAAATTAACTTTGTGGTGTGTGAGAGAAGCGATCAATTCTTCTTCAGTATTTGATGCAGTTGAGTCAGTTGTCTTGGAGCAGATTTTGAAATCTGCTCATCCCTTGAATTTCCCTGTTGGTGTGATGAACATGAAACCACTGCCGAGTGGGGGGACCTTTGGTGGCTCACAGAAGTTGCCCCTCCCTGTACCCACTGGCTTCTGGGGAGAATCACCTTCTGTTTTAAAGCTCAATATTATGTCTGTGTGTCCAGTTGGTGTGATGGTTGCAACTGAGATCTACTGATAAGAAATAATGTCAAAGGACACGGAGGAAAATGCATCATAAGCCAAGCTGAATTAGAGGCCAGGATTCACTACATTGGTTTGGGAAAACAATTTTCAAACTCTCTTTATATATATATATACACACACAAATTACCTCAAGGACTCCTAAAAAATGTGGGTTTCTGATACTACCTACACCTGAGATTCTAATTCAGTGGGTGTAGTAGGCTAAATAATGGTACCCCAGAGATGTACAAGTCCTACACTTTTCAACCTGCAAATACATTCGTTTACATTACCTTATATGGCAGCAGGGACATTAAAGATGCTATTAAGGACCTTGAAGTGGGGAGATTATATTGGAGTGTCTGAATAGGGCCAGTGTAATCACAGGGTTCTTAGAAGCAGGAGGGGTTAGCCTCAGTAACAGGAGAAGTGGTGTTAGAAGCAAGAGAAGCGAGCGACTTGAGGAAGGGGCTGGGAGCCAAGGAATGCAAGTAAGTATCTCTAGATGCTAAAAATAAGGCCAGGAAATGACTTATCCCCTAAGGTCTCCAGCAGGAATGCAGCTCGGATGACTTGTCGATTTTAGACTTCTGACTCTCAGAGCTGTAAGAACACATTTGTATTCGATTAAACCACTAAGTTTGCAGTGATTTTTTGCAGCAGCAACAAGAAAGGAATACCGTAGTCATCCCAGGTGGTGTTCTGAGGAAACAGACTCTGGGATGGAGTTTAGCCTGAGTATGCAGGGCTGAGTACAGCTGCCTAGGAGCAAATTATCTTGATTCTACAAAAAGTCACTTGAAGCCAGGCTCGGTGGCTCAGCCTGTAATCCCGCGCCTTTGGGAGGCTGAGGTGAGTGGAATGCCTGAGTCCGCGGGTTTGAGACCCGCCTGGGTGGCAAGACCTCATATCTACAATTAATCAAAAAATCAGCCGGGCGTGGTAGCGCATGACTGTAATTCCGGCTACTTGGAAGGCTGAGGCGGAAGGATCACCAGAGCCCAGCCGGTCGAGGCTGCGGTGCCCGGGAGCAGCCACTGCACTCCAGTCTGGGCGACAGAGTGAGACTCCAATTCAAAAAAAAAAAAAGTCACTTGAAGTAAGCTTTTGCAAAACATATTTAATTAAGAAGTCCTTATCACCCATGGAGGGAAGGAAAGGAAAGCAGGAGTGGGAAGAGGGGAGACATCGAGGGTATTGCAGGTGCAACTGCAGCCTTGGAGACCTCATGGGGAGCTCTGGTACCAAAAATGACACTTCATAAGTATCCCAAATGGGGCAGAGATGGGCAGAACTTTACAGAAACAAACGTAGAACACTGAATCTCTTCTAAATGATCTAAAAGGAGTCTTCCCTTGAGGAAGGTGGGTTCAGACGTCCCTGAATGGCTAAAGCAAAGGCTAATTGCTGACATCCTCCCATCATTGTATGCAACAGATGTTACATTAAAGGGGTATCTGGGTAGCCCTTCACAGTATCCACCACAGGAGGTCTGACGTAGACCTCAAGGGACTACCTTTTTGTAGTCCCTTGAAGTCTACGTAACAAACTCTTAAAGAAGGATCTAAGTTCAACCTTCCCTTCTCTAATTCTCTAATTCTCTGGAGTCTGTGAATATGTTCCTTTACATGGTAAAGGAGGTTTTGCAAATTCTGTTATTTGAGATTATCTGAGTTTTCAAGGACTTATTTGAGGAGTGTGAAAGTCAAAGAAGATGATATAGTGATGGAAGCAGAAGTAAAAAAAAAGAGATTATTTACTGGTTTTAAAGATGGAGAAAGGAACCACAGGCCAAGAAATGTGAGTGGTTTCTAGAAGCAGACAAGACAAGAAAATTTATGATTTTCTAGAACTTCCAGAAGAAACACAGACCCGTTGACACTGTGCCTTTAGATTTCAGACCTCTGAAACCATAAACCTGTCTTGTTTTAAGCCACTACATTTGTGGTAATATGCTGTAGTAGTAATAGGAAACTAATATAGCAACCTCAAGTCATAATATAAAACAAGTAATAGATGCCTAACCATCTACCCTAATTCAGACCTTTATTTATTAAACCCTTTGTGATGTTGACATGCATTGACTTGATTGATACTACATTTATAATTCATTTTCTTGGGAATGTTGTTATGGGATCAGCTATCATGTAAGTTTACTTTTAACCGGTGTTTCTTCTGACACATTAATAAACAAGCTCTTAAAGAAGGATCTAAGTTCAACCTTCCCTTCTCTAATTCTTCTTTATAGTACATAAAATCAGATCATGCTTTTCAGGTGTGAATGGGAAAGAAAGTAGCATAGTAGCTAAAGAGACAAACCTTGAAGTTGGATTCACTGTTTAGCTGTATGAACTTGGATAAGTAATTTATCCTTCCAATACCATAGTGTCTTCACCTGTAAAGTGAAGTTAGTCATGTGCAATTTAGGGATTACAGTGCAATTACTTGGGTCTTGACTCACTGAATGTGCTCAATACATCTTTGCTGTTGTTAAAATACACGTATGCATTAAAATAGCCCTTTCTGGCAATAATATGAGGCTTGGCCACCTCTTGGTGTTTGTTGAGAATCACTGATCCAGATTCGTTTGTATTTTCATGCAGGATATCAAGCAATCATGGTGAATAAACAATGAATGATTGGACCACCTCATTCATATGGAAATGCTGGGATTTGAGAAAAATGCTCTAATTTTCTGAAAATCAAATTGGGAGCATAGCCCTTTTATGAGTTTTAAACAAATATCAACACGTCTTTTCAGATACTAGCTTTATAATAATAATGCCTGGGATTTAAGAATTGCAAATTTTCCTCATTGTTAATATGAATTGTTTTTTTTAATTGTTAAGAGAGACAGAGTAATGTAGTGGTTAAAAATAGGACTGGGGACTGGATATTTGCATTTGAAGTTCAGATTCAGATTCATTACCTACCACTGAGAGATCCTAGGCCAAATATACAAACTTCAGGAGCCTCTGTTTTTTTTCATCTGTAATATGAGAACAAGAACAACACATACCCCACAAGATGGTTAATGGGATTAAATGATGCCCTTTGCAAGGAGTCTTCCACATGGTGACAGCCTTACAGATGTGACTCATTATTTAGTGATTATCAAATTCTTTCCTTAATTAAAAAAAATAAAAGAGTTCCTCACCAGCACCATTGGCTCTACTTCTTATCGGAGTGGAAGAGGCCTCTTGGTAAAGATCATTCACATGTTACACCTTTGTGAATTTTCTCTCTCACTCTCCCATTCTGTTCCCCAAACCTATTCCCTAGTTTTTCCATGCACCAGGCCACTCCCTACCACTATGGCTTTGCCATACTGCTTCTGCCAGGAGGACTCTTTCTCTGTTTTGTTTTTGGGAGAATCTTACCCTTTGTGATCCCACTCAGGCATTGTGTCAATGAGAGGCTTTTTTGATCTCTTTCCCACCCCAGGGAAGAGTTCATTACTCCATTTACTGGACTGCCTTTGTGCCTCCCCATTCTTCCTGTCTTGTTGTTACCTCGATGGCCTCTAATCAGTCCAACTAATGGTTAGGTGAGAAGTCTGTATCTCAGAAGCCCGTGAGGTCTAAGGAGAATGAAAGTCACATCTTATTCCTCCTTGACTTCTCAGCATAAGGCAATGCCTACCACATGTAGATACCTAGATATCCCAATGCTGTTAAATTAATTGACTCAGTTTGATTCCCCCCCCATTGCATTGTCCCATATTATTTTCTTTTTTAAAGGCTTCACTGCACTATAATTTACATACCCCCAGATACCTTGATTTTCAATTATGGACCTCCAGAACCATAGGATAATACATTTGAGTTGGTTAAAGGCACTAAATTTATGGTACTCTGTTGTAGTAGCTGTAGAAAGCAAGTCTGTTTTCTATCTGTTAAAGTGTGTGATTCAATTTCTTTTTAGTGTAGTCACAGAATTGAACAACCATCAATATAATTTATTTAGAACCTTTAAAATCAACCTCAAAAGGAACTCTGTGCCTGTAAAAAGTCATTCCCTAATTCTCCTGTCCAAACAAGCCCTAGGAAACCATGAATCTGTTTCTGTGTCTATAAATTTTGCCCATGTGTCAGTACTTCTTTCCTTTTAATAGTTATATAATATTCCACCATATGGGTCTACCACAGTTTCTTTGTTTGTTCACAAGTGGATTGCCATTTGGAATGATTTTACCTCTTTACTATTATGAATAATGCTTCGGTTGAATATTCAAATATACATTTTCATGTGGACCCGTGTTTTCAATTTTCCTGAAGTGGAAGATGCTGTCGGATTTTATTTTAATTTTATTTGGTTTACTCAGAAAACTTCCCTTTTCCAATGTCTGTAATAAAGTGTGTACAACCGCTGTCTCCTGACCAAAGGAGGCACATGAACCTATTGGGGCCAATCATAAGGGTGTGAGACTCAGGCCTGGTCTCTGAGTCTTTCCTTAGGACTTCACACTTGTACCTTTGGAGTCATGGGCTGGGAGGAGGGATTTGGGGCTTCTGGGCATCGTGTCCCCTCATGGTTAAGGATTTGCCTGCTTTAGGAAAGAGTAAGGCCTCACAGAGGCCAGAAGCAATGGGCTTGACGCAGAGAGAGGGCAGCTCTGCATCAGGCTCTCATCCCCACGGTGCTGGCCCTTATGGCTCCACTCTCCTTACCCCTGTCCCTGAGAGAGCTACCTTTTTTTTTCCAGACATGTGCTCAAAGCCACCTTTTGGTTCTTCCTCTGCTTCTGTCTCTTGCCACTGAAAAGTTCTGAGAGATAGAATAAAATTCTACCAACATCTCCTGAATAATGAGAATTTTCAAGGTGGTGTGTGAGCCAGTAGTGGCGATCAGAAAATAAGCAAGACATTTCCCCTACCTACACTTTGTTCCCAGGGCTTCTAATGAGTTGTACTCCTCCCCAGAGTTCTTTTTATAACCCTTTCTAGTCTATGTCCTTGATGAAGCCCCAACATTCCCTTCAAACAAAAGATACCAGGATCTGGCCCATTCTCCATGCGACATAATTTCCCAGTCAGATACTTAAAAAATACAAAAGGGAGCTGGGCTCGGTGGCTCAGCCTGTAATCCTGCGCCTTTGGGAAGCTGAAGTGAGTGAATTGCCTGAGCCTGCGGATTCGAGACCCGCCTGGGCAACTTGGCCAGACCTCATCTCTACAATAAAAATAAAAAATTAGCCGGGCGTGGTAGCGCATGCCTGTAGTTCCAGCTACTTGGAAGGCTGAGGCAGAAGGATCCCTGGAACCCAGCAGGTGGAGGCTGTGGTGGCCGGCAGCGGCCACTGCACTCCAGTCTGGGTGACAGAGTGAGACTCCAACTCAAAAAAAAAAATACAAAAGGGACCTTTGAGGCAGAATCAGCATAAGACAGGGACAATGTTTACACACAACCGGTGTTTGTGTATACTCAACATGTCTTAAGGAAAGTTGTCTGCACATTCAGCTTAGGGGGAAACATTTCTTTTCAAAAGAAAAGTCAAAAAAAATAAATGAAAGCAATTCAGGAATGCTTTGAACTTTGAGAAAGAAGATAAATAAGCTGGGATATATCACAACTATGTTCTCTCTGTAGAGTGATCTCTCCGTTCCTTTATAAATCTCTTTTATAAGGAGGAGGAGTAACATGTGTAGTGGTCCTGTTGATGGACTGGCTCCTGGGATGTGATCAAAATACATTCAGGGGGTAACCTGCCCCGTTACATGATTGAAAACATCAGCCAGTCCAGGACTAGCCCCCTCACTATTAGGTTACAAAACAAAACAACAACAGCAAAAAAGGTCCAGAGATTTTTCCTAAATTAAAATAGCTCATACACGTTTCTAGGCTATTCATCATAACTCTAAATATGAAGAAACATCAACTCTGGTCTTCTTCAGCCTATAGCAAAAAGTGCTTCTTCTATCTTTTTGCTCCACCAAGTCCAGCCCCAGCATGCCAGCCAGGTACTGACCTCCTTGGTTGTAATAAAGAGATGGAGGGAAGGAGCAAGAAAGGTTGTAGGTGAACCACTCACCTTCTCAAGCTGGCTGCATTCTCTGGGCCCTGGTGGAGGTTGATTCCTTCTCCCATGGGCTCTAAAAAGGTTCTCTGCTCAAATTTAAATGAGGAGAATTCTCAGCAAGCTGCTGAATTCATTCATGAGATTTGTATAGCTCAAGAAATTAATCATGTCAAATTCACCTGGGAAGCTGACTTGAGACTAGATAGAAACAAAAAGTTTGTGTGTAGAGGGATGTTCCAAGATGTTTGGTGTGAGTGCAGTGGACTGAATGTTTATGTCCCTTCAACATTCAGACATCGAAATCCTGACACCAAATGTGATGATATCAGGGGCTGGGGCTTCAGGAGGTGATTAGGTCACAAGAATGGAACCCTCATGAATGGGATTAGTGCTCCTACAAAAGGGACCCCAGAGATATCTCTAGCCTTCTTTTCTCTGGGTGGAAGCTGGCAGTTTGTAAACCAGAAGAAGGCCCTTCCTAGAACCCAACCTTGCAGGAACCCAGATTTCAGACTTTCAGCCTCCAGATGTGTGAGAAATAAATTCGTGTTGTTTAAAAGTCCACCCAGTCTATGGTACTTTGCTGTGGCAGCCCCATATGACTAAGACCGTTAATTTTCTGACTATTCACGGCTTAGGTACATGGTCAATTTAGTATGACCACAGCTTTCTATGTTGGGATGAGTCTGTGTATTTTATTTGTAGGATCTCATGAATTTTAATTATTCTTTTACTAGCTAATGTAAAGAAAATAACAACAACAAAAAGTTTATTTGGATTTCAATTTCAAGAACATTCCCTGTTTAGGCAAAGAATGGTGGAATGAGCCATATTTAAGAAGTTTTTGCATACGTTTTGATGCAAGTCTCACATGTGAGTACAAGTACATGGATTCCCAAATTAGTTTCTGAGCTGTTCTTTCACACCTGAGGAAGTAAATTGACTGTCCATGAAATTAATGCTCAGAGAATTGGAAATGTGTCCTGAATCCCTTCCTGTCTGATCTTAAATCCTACCAAGTCAACTGGTGTATTTATATTTATTAGGGTTTAGTCACATCCATCTCAGGAGGGCCCTGTGCTGCTGGCTTCTGAGAGGAATGGACGCAGAGCCCTGGACACACACCAAACTTGAATTAAGACCACACAGCTAATCTCTTCCAAAGCTTTCAAGTTCACTTATATTCATCGTCCACCATCCATTCTCCATGGAGCCAGCAAAGCAACCTTTCAGAACACAAATAATACCATGTCACTTCCCTGCTGAGACCCTTACCATGGGAGCTCAGAGCAGCATCCAAACCCCTCACCGTGACTCACAAAAC
>NW_007232749.1:176879-203195 GCF_000164805.1 Carlito syrichta | reverse complement strand
TCGACAAGCCCCCACCACCTACCAGTGGGGAGAAGAGAACCTATTCAGTAAATGGTGCTGGGAAAACTGGTTGACCACATGCAGAAGATTGAAACAGGACCCCTATCTATCCCCATGCACAAAGGTTAACTCCAAATGGATCAGAGACCTAAATGTAAAACCTCAAACCATAAGAACCTTAGAAAAGGAAGGAAATACTCTCATGGAAATCGGAACTGGCATCCAATTCCTGTACAAAACCCGAAACCCACAGGACTTAAGAGAGAAGATAGACAAATGGGACCTTATTAAACTGACAAGCTTCTGCAAAGCCAAAGAAACCATCAAGAGAGCAGGGAGACAGCCTACAGACTGGGAAAAAGTATTTGCC
Organism: Carlito syrichta; assembly: GCF_000164805.1. Lineage (NCBI taxonomy): Eukaryota > Metazoa > Chordata > Mammalia > Primates > Tarsiidae > Carlito > Carlito syrichta. The sequence continues at coordinate 202,825 of NW_007232749.1, read as the reverse complement.
AACTCTAGGTCTGACAAAGGCTTAACATCCTGGATCTACAAGGAACTGAAGCGTACTGAAAAGAAGAAAACAAACAACCCCATTATAAAATGGGCAAAAGACATGAACAGACACTTCACAAAAGAAGGCATTCGAGCAGCCAACAAACACATGAAGAAATGCTCAACCTCACTAATCATCAGGGAGATGCAAATCAAAACCACACTGAGATACCACCTAACTCCAGTCAGAATGGCAATTATCAACAACTCAAAAAATAACAGCTGCTGGAGAGGGTGTGGTGAAAAGGGAACACTTCTACACTGTTGGTGGGAGTGTAAACTAGTGCAACCTCTGTGGAAAGCAGTGTGGCGATTCCTAAAAGCTCTAAAAATTGACCTTCCATATGACCCTGCAATCCCCCTACTGGGAATATACCCTGAAGAACACAAATCACTCTATAAAAAAGATACCTGCACACGTATGTTTATCTCAGCATTGTTCACAATAGCAAGAACCTGGAAACAACCATGCTGCCCATCAAAAGAGGACTGGATTAAAAAAATGTGGTACATATACACGATGGAATACTACGCAGCCATAAAAAAGAACAAAATCATGAATTTCGCTGCAACCTGGATGGAACTAGAGTCTATAATACTGAGTGACCTCTCACAAAAACAAAAATCTGAATATCACATGTTCTCACTCATATAATGGACCTTGAACATCCAATGCAATACTATGAGAAAAGGACGGATGGTACTGGGAAACTATGGGGGGGAGGGGGATGGGATTAACAGTAGCAAATATCTGTCGGGGGATGGGAAAACACTTCTTATCTACAGGGTGCCTGAATGAAACGTCATTGTACACCTAACCCTTAACTGTACCCCACAAAACCATAATAAAAAATACTGATTAATGAAAAAAAAAAAAGATATGAGAAAACTGAAGCTCAGGAGATTGAAGTTGCAGACAGGGGACTCAGATTCCAGATATGGGCAATCTAACTTTAAAGCATCAGTTCCTACCACTAGGCCATGTGCCACTGTCAGAAAATCGGTGTTGGACACTTGGCAGTTGGTGATCAGACTTCCTAAGTATATCATGGCATCCTGTAGTCTCCTGCCATGCTGTTGACCCAGCAACAATTAGATGTATCTGCAGGTGGAAGAAAATGAACATTGATTAACTAATATATTATGGCACGGTGATAAATATTTGATATATATTCTCCTTTAATTATAACCATTGTCCCATGGAGTCATATAATTAATTCTAGGTACTCTACTTATTAGGCTTAGAATCTGGGAAAATTAAATAATTTATTTGCCCTTAGTTTCTTCAATTGTGTGGTGGAAAAATAATAGTGACTGTCTTATAAGGCTGTTAAAAAATTAAAATAGTTCATCTCTAAAGAATGCTTATAACGCAGCCCCACACTTAGTAACTGTTCAATACAAGTGAGCTATTAATATTCCTCTTTTATTACAGATGAAGATCCTGAGGCCTAGATAAATCAGTGAACCAGCTGCTGTGGACCAGATTTTCTTGGAAACTGATTCTAGGACTGAGGTTCATGTGTAGAAAATGTATCAGAAAGTGAGTTACCAACAACACCTGGGAGGGCATGCGTGGAGCTGGTTTGAACACAGAGAAGTGTTAGCTGTGATAGAGGTACAGTAAGACTCGGCTGATGCCACAGGGAGCCCTGAGTTGGGATGGCATTCAGAGTTGTCTCCAACTGAAACAGGGGTTTAAGCCTTTGTACCTGCAATTTGACCAATCAATGAATGTGAAGGGTTCCAGGAAGGGGCATAATATAGGGTGAGGCGGCGCCCTCTGGAGAAGGGCGATTCCCTGGAGCTCTCAGATGAGAGCCTTCTGAAGCCCACAGTTGGAGCTGCTAGGAGAACAAATGTCTTGGTCATAGGGAGGTAACTGGGTGGCTTCCCACCATGCCCAATGCACAGGCACAGATTTTTAAGTGATGAAGCTGAGTATTTTACTGCCTAAGAGAGCTGCGTCTTGAGATAGTGCAAATGGGAATATTTAGTAAAGAAAGCTGTTAGCGTCTTTGTTTAATTCAACTTTTCCAAAATTTACCTTACCATTTTATCCTTTCTTCTATCATTACCATCTTAAAGAACACACATAGGGAAAGGCTGCTTTCTGCTCATCTTCTAGTTCCTGCTGCCATATGGCAGCCAGGGCTCAAGTCATATCTTGATCTTCCTCATTTTCTCATCAGTAAGATGCACATGACCTCTCTGTGCTGTGTGACAAAGCCTCCCATATAACTTATAGAAGATTGTTGGGCTATAACCACAGAATGTCTTTAAAGGGAACCTACATGAGACAATCCCCCATAATGTGACTACTTACAAGGAGAATTTTATATAACTTTTTTCATCATTTTGCATTATTCATTTTTTCCTCTTGTTTTCTTGAGGAGATTTCATTTTAGACTGCTTTTTCTAGCCACATAGAAGTAAAAAAACTATAAGAAATACTATTGAGATGAATGGGAAAACGAACAAATTGTATAATTACTGGCAGATGTTTTCACATGTTCTTAATTGACACGCCACCTATTAATTATTTGTGCCATAAATTGAGTAATTGACAGGAAGAAAAACCATCAGGGCTTACACACACACACTCGTACATATAGATGTGTGTGTGTGAGTGTGTGTGTGTGTGTGTGTGTGTATACACACATCTATGCATGCACACACACACATGCATGTACGACATCTGTGTTTATATAATAAGTTAAAAAATATATCCCCAAAGATTTTCCCAGCAAGTGAACTGTCACAGGCAAAGTGCACAATAGGCATCACTGCTCCAGGGATCTAAGAACTTGTTTCATGTGTTGCATCACTCCATTTTCTATCACTTTCACGGTTCTAATGTACCTAAGGCAGCATTTTTATATAGGCTCTGTTCCTTTATTTAGAAATATTGTTTGAGTATTTTACTGCATAAGAGAGTTGCATCTTGAGATAGTGCAAATGGGAGTATTTAGTAAAGAAAGTTGTTAACTTCTTTGTGTAATTCAACTTTTCCATTTTATCCTTTCTTCTATCATTACCATCCTAAAGAACACACATAGGAAAAGGCTGCTCTCTGCTCATCTTCTGTTCATAGACTTCTTCATTCCTGTTTAATTTCATCTCTTAGTATTTCTTAGCTGGGATTATCGACTGGTTCCATGTCTGTGTCCAGGCCCATTCCAGTTTCTCCATCCATCATCACAGGCTCAGAAGAGCCCAGCTCCTACTGCCATATGGCAGCCAGGGCTCAAATCACATCATGGTCCTCCTCATTTTCTCGTAGGAGATACATGTGTCCGTTTTTGATCTGATGGCAGCTTTTTTACTCTCTCCCCTCTCCCACTGTGTTCTCTCAAAAGTCTGAGGTCCTGCTTTGATTCTTGGTTCCTAGACTAGCCTCACTCTAACCTGTCTTCTTCCTTGAGACACTAAACCAACCTTTTGTACTGAACACCTTCTCTCATACAGTTCTGGCCCCGCAATTGCTCTTCTCCTAGATTCCCTCTTGATCACCATTTAGGATGACCTTGTACTGCACTTGTCTGATCCATGCTTGAGCTTGGATCAGATCCCTTCTTGATAGTTAGACTGGGCAGTTAGAAGTATGCCTCTTAGCCTTTCACTGAAGCAAAGATCAGTAGACAACAATGTGAATTGTATTTCTAGCTAAGACTGCTTCTAGTTTCTTCTTAAACCTTTCATCTCTGTTCTGTGCTTGTCCCACCATGTCTCAGATCAAAGCTTCTCCCCTCTACTGTAGGAGTTAGATACATGACTCAAGATGAAGTTGGCTCTATGCTACCTGGGCCATTTGTACTTAATCTGGGCTTGCTAGGTGCTGCTGTAGATAACCAGTATGTAGGTGGAAAATGGTATGTCACTGTGATGTTACTATGAGTGTTCAGCATTAGATGTTTTCAGCACTGCTAGATATAAGTGCAGTGAAGGACGCTAGAGACAAAAAGTGGTATAAGACAAAATGTGTACCCTCTGTAGCTTGCCATCTAGCTGGGAAGATAGTATATTGCATAAGGCAGTCAGCATTAATATACAAAGTATTGTTACATTTTAGCCAATAATATTCACAGTCAGTAAGAGGAGAGGTGCTCACCATCTCCACTTTGGTTCAGGAAGGTCTTATGTGAGAGAAAAGACCTGAGTAAGGCTTTGAAAGTATAAAAAATTAATACGAAGAGAAATATTTGCTAAGCAACTGTTTTCAGGGGACTGTTTTGGGCTATAGGAAGATTTGAAAAATAGAGCAAGGTCTTGGCTTCACAAACTTCCAGTGTAATTATAGAAATAGAACTAACACATGAGAAGTGTTAGTGAATGAAAAATGTAATACCGAGGTGAGGAACTGATTATAGGTGTTGCAGAAGTGTAAAGGAGAAAAAAAGTAGAAGACCAAAGAGTTTCTAAAAGTAATATTGTGACAGTAGGAATCAAACTTAAAAATAGGTAGTGTTAGGTAATAAAGGGGTACCAAGATAGGTGAACAATGGGCTAAGAAATAGAGACTCATGTTACAGTGACCACATGTCCTAATTGGTGTGGAAGGGTCACTTAATTATTAATAGCACCAATTTTTACTTTCCAATGTGTCTCAGGTTTGATGATAAATTATGTAGTCACTGACTTTCGAGGGACTTTTCTACAACCCCCTTCTATGAACATTTCATGAATTTAATCTGCTGGAGATATCTGTCTTCAAAGATTTCTGCTTCTTCTTGGTTTCTGTTTTAGGTATTTAACAACTTCATTCATTTGATGGTATTTCTAATATAGCTTTTCTAGGGAAGACGGAATATACAGAGCATGCTATTTGTCTTTGGCCCCTAAGACTCCATTCCATGCATTATATATGACCTTGCTTCCTTTAGAGGGTGATAGAATAGGGGAAGCTGACTTCTGTGGTTCTGATTTCACTCTATTTTCCCCTATGGATTTGTTACATTATGTGATAGCAGACAGCTCCATTTCCATTTACTTGGAGTTCCAAACTCCAAAAAATGAGTTTGAAGAAAAGGATGTTCATTATATAAGTGGCTTCCAAAGGTGTGCCTTTCTTGTAAAATGTGTTTTGTTCTTGTTGTTGCACAGCAAACCTGTTGATTATAGCTTACAGCTGCACATCTGCTAAAGTGTGATAGAGATTAGAGCTAATGACCTAAAGAAAATGATAATTTAAGTAGTGAGTTGAATCTTTACAGAAATGTACAATTTTTATAGTTATGAGAAATCCACAAATTTAATTTCTGCTTCAGATTCAGGGGTACAGTTAATAGGTAATGGTATCTAAGAAAATAGGCAATTATTCATTCAATTTGGAATATACTGTGTTCTATTCCAAGTCTTATGACTGAAAGCTAAAATAACAGTTGTGTGTGCCAGAAGGGGGGAGAAAAAAAATTATTTACCCCATTTCTCTGAAAATACTAAATTTCTCATCCCTTTTCCCCCATATATGAAAAAAACCCACTCCCAAACTCCAAAAATATATATTTATTATATGGTGCAATTTCTTCCAAATTTGAGCCTCAGTTTAATGTAAATCAAACCAATTTTTCAGATCTAGCTTTAAAATACTGTTTTATTAATACTGTTCTGTTTGATTTTCTTTCTGTCCTTCTGTCTTCTTTCTCATCTGGTAAATTTGGCTGTGAATCTCATGAGTGCTGGCTCCGTGTTGAGATATATGGCACTCACCCATAATTATTTCCATTTCCAGATGCAATCCTGAGAAAGAAGCCTTCCCCAGTCAAAACTTCAGAGTGAAAAGAATGGTAGTGTTTGAGGAACTTTAGATTTAAAAAAATCATTTTGTTTGTAACTTAATGATAGAGTATTCAGACCTTATACTACATGAATTTCAGAAGTACTGAGAACTGACACTATTTTGGCCCTTCTGAAACTGACCTTTTGTGAGTTTGGAAAGTGAAAAGAGGGCAAATATTTCAAATCTAACATTTATATTTGTGCTGTCCAATATGGTAACCACTAGCCATATTTATCTATTTAAATTTAAATTAATAAAAGTAAATGAAATTAAATTTGTTTTTAGTTTCATTAGTCACATCCAAATGTTCAATAACCACATATGGCTAGTAGCTACCATATTTAACAAAAATAAATAAAACATTTTTATTATTGCAGAAAGCTACAATGATTGGTGGATTTTTGTGATTTCCTAACCAAAATGCTTAATAAATTTTGCATTGTATTCAGTGTGCCTATTGCAAGTTTATTTGGAAGAGGAAGTAACATGAAAGAGTATTGCCAGTGGAATGGAAATTTGAGAAAAGGAAACTCACTGGTAGAAAACAAGAAGCAGAACTAAATGGTAAGAAGTGTAAGTTTGTTACTACCACCATAGTTCATACAAAGAAGTCTTTAGTTTTGTTTCTTTCTGTAAATTCTACAGATGTCCTGACCCAAGATTCTTAAAAGTCATACACTCGTGCTTTAATTTAAGGAAAATGTAAAATTATAAAATGTTAAACTCAATGCTTTAGGGAACCTTTCATTTATATAATCATTATATTTAAATAAAACCATACAGACTAATAGTCTATTTCAATGTATCAAAACATACTGTCTTAGTCCATTTGGGTTACTATAAGAAAATATCATAGACAGGATGGTTTATAAACAACAGAAATTTATTTCTCATAGTTCTGGTGGCTGAGAAGTCCAAGATTAATGTGTTGACAGAATCAGCACTGAGGGCTGCTTCCTGGTTCATAGACAGCCGACTTTTTTCTGAGCCCTTACTTGATGGAAGGGCTAAGGGAGCTCTCTGAAATCTATTTTATAAGGCCACTAATTTCTTAATGAGGGTGGAGATTTTATGGCCTAATTATTTACCAGAGTTTCCACTTCTTAATACTTTCACATTTTAAGGAGCTATAATTTCAACACATGAATTTTAGGGGTATGCAAACATTCAGTCTATATTATTCCATCATTAGTCTTCCAAAATGTATGTTCTCACATCCAAAATAGTCGCCTAATCTATTGCATTATGTTATAGTACCCAAACTGACTAAGACAGAAATTGGTACTAAGACATTGGAGTATTACTGTAACAAACACCTAAAAATGTAGAAGCAGCTTTGACATTAGGTAATGGTTAAAGGCGAGGAGTCTGGAGGTGCATGCTAGAAAAAAACTTACATACTGTGAATAGGCCTTTAAAGGTAATTTTAGTGAGGGCTCAGATATAAAAGATGAGAACTGTAGAGAATGCTCAATCTTCTTTGAGAACACCAAATTAATTGCTTATTTTGTGTTGCTATAACAGAATACCCTGAGACTGGATCATTTTCTGTGAAGAAAAGAAGTTTATTTTTCACAGTTCTGGAGGCTTGGAAGTTCAAGATGGAGTGGCCACATCTGACTGACTTCTGATGACAGCCTTATGCTGCATTGTAACATTGCAGAAGGCATTACGGGGTAGTGAGAGGAGTACATGGAAAGCCAAACTGGCCTTTATAACAGATGTACTCTTGTGATAACTAACCCACTCTTGTAACAACCTATTAATCCATTCATGAAGGTAGACCCTTACGCCCAATCACCTTTTAAATGTCTCACTTCTCCGGCAACCCCCTAGAGTCCCCTCCCACTGTGGGAGCTTTTCTGTCTTCTCAATAAATTGCTTTCTCAAACAAAAAAAAAATCTCACTTCTCAACACTGCTGCATTGGGGATCAGATTTCAACATGACTTTAAAGGGGACAAAGCAGATTCAAACCGTAATAGTAATCATAAACAGACTGTTGGTAGAATATGGAAAGTAAAGTTCATTTTTATGAGGTCTTGGATGAAAATAAGAAAAATGCTATTAGAAGTTGGAAGAAAGAAGATCTTTGTTATAAAGTGGTAAATAAGCTGGCAGAATTGTGTTAAAGTTGTAGTGTTTTGTGTACTAGTGTTTTTTGGCAGGTGACTAGATCATTAGGGCTTCACCATCATGGCTATATAAAAGAGACTCTAGAAAGTGTCCTTGGCCTTTCCACAATGTGAGGCCTTAGTCAGAAGACAGCCATCTATGAACTAGGAACAGAACCCCCAACAGATATTGAATCTTTTGACATCTTGATCTTGAACTTCCAAGTCCCCAGAACTGTGAGAAAGAAATAACTGCTATTTATAAGCCACCTGATCTACGATACTCTGTTATAGTAGCCCGAATGGAATAAGATATGCACAAAACTTTGAAGAAAGACAAAAGTGAATAGGAATAATTTTTGGTCTTCTTTCTGATTTTATGTGTAGCTTCTTGTAGCTTATCCGTCTTCACTTCATTTTTCTACACACCAAAATTCTTAAATATTACCTTAATAACATCTACTTAGGTGAATTTTCTAGGAATAAGTATTAAGGCAAATATGATAGACTGTGTATTTCAGATTTATTTATTCTGATGCAAGTTCTTATAGTTTATTTTGGCTAACAATATGACCATGATATATGTAACAGAGAAAAGTCTTATTTATTAAAACAAACCAAAATTGAAAATCAAATAGGTGAGTTGAGATAAAAATCACAATATTTCTTTCATGTTCTGCAATAGTCCATGTACCTTAAATATAATGTGGATTTAATATAATTAAACACTATTTTCCAAAACTTTTCCCAACATTAAAAAAGAATACTGCATTTTATTGAATTAAATATTCAGTATTATTAAAATTAAAAACCCAGAAATTCATTTTTAACAAATACTTATTAAGTTCCTACAATGAGCTCAGAATTATGCTGGGTATTGGGAGTAGAGCAGCAAATGAGAGGACTAGGTCTCTGCTCACCTAGACCTAACAATCCATATTCTAGTGATGAAAACAGGAGATAAACATATAAGTGTTCAATTTTCATTAGGTGTGACAAAAACAAGAAAGCAATTAATACAATGGAGAATAAGTAGAGTGGTATAGAATATAGTGAATAGAGCAGTCAGAGAATTCCTCCTGTGGATTTTAAGATTTCAAGATGGAGTAAACCAAAGTAAGACAATTTTATATGTGCTAACAGTACATATAAAAAAAGTTTGGATAAACTTCACAGCTTTAACCAAATGCTTTTATAGTTAGCACACGAAAAGAAAGCACACCCACACACACAAAAAGTCATCCTTGAAGACAAGATCCTTATGGGTTTTATTTCATTTCTTCAACAACTATTTACCATGTGTGTATGATATTTCATGTTGTGGCTACAGTCTGGCAACACAACGCAGAGCACAACAGCCAACTCAGTTGCCTCTGAGAACAGTCTTTCAAGATTTCTGATCCTTAGGAACGGAGAGTGTGGTTCAGTAATAAGTATCATCTTTGAAAAAACAGCAGTCAGACTTTAAAAAGAAACACACATAAAAATAACAAAAGTGAGGGAGAGAGAGAGGGGAAGTCTTAAAATTATATGACACTCAAAGACCTTCTTCTTTGGTTAGACATTTTGGCTTCATCACCTGCTTCAGCAATCTCTGTGATTGGTAGTGCTATATTTATAGTTCCAAGATGAAAAATAAAAAATGTCTTCTCTTTAATCAAATGTTTGCAAAAATTATGAATGGTCAGTTAAAAAAAAAAAAAGGAGATATGGCCAAACAAAGATTTTGTTTTTGGTCATTATTCCTCCACCTGTTCTTTAAAGGCTACAGTTTGTTTCCCACTAATTGTATTGGGCATGGAGTTGGCAAGCTTATCTGTGAACTTTCTCTATTGTGGTCTAGGTCAGCTTCACCCCTTGGGAGAAAAGAAGGATCTGGTTCATTGAATCAAAGACTCAAAAAAAGTTACCAAGGAAGTTTTCCTATAATCTTGAAGTTTGTTTTGTAAACAAGTCCTCTTTAATCATGGCTTTCAAGCTATTCTCTATCACTTCAAAGTACTTCCACAGCAGCCTCAAGTCACATTTTTGGTGCATAGACACAAAAATGAGCCTGGCAAAAGCAGTCATCATTACCACTAACCACTCTAGTTAGTCTTTTTTTAAAAGCCTGAAAAGTTATAGCTAGTTTTCTGAACAATTATTAAGAACACTTTTCAAGAGGAATGAATCTAATAAATCCATTATTCCAAGATCTACCTTTGCAAAGGAACTGGTGACAGTATCCTACACTGTAAAGAGTGATACAAAACGAAAACGTGATAGTTCTCCTCCAAAGATCTACAATTTCTCAAAGTAGTATGAGAACCCAGATACTGAGGGTTGGAGCTCTAAATGTTGATGGCAAGATGAAGGATTCCCATTCTCAGAAGATGCGACACTATTCAACTCCAAATTTACCGTACTGAACCATTGAAGTAATATTTTCAAATTACATATTACACAAGATAAAGTGTCCATAATGATAATAGCAACAGATTCTGATCTATAGTACTTTGTGTGCCAGGTACTTGTTTACGTTATTTACATACATAACACTTTTAATCTTCACAGTGTGGCTGCTTTTATTATAAACCTCATCTTATTGAAGGAAAAACTGAGACAAAGATAGTTTAAGAACATATGCAAGATTGTACAGCAGGTGGGTGGTAGAAAAGAGGTTTAATCCTGCTTCTTTGGCTTTGGAGACTATGCTTTTAACAGCTCAGCAAAGTTGTCTTTCATAGAGCAGTGTTGAAGAAGCAAGCTCTCCATAAATAGGCACTTATTTATATGAATGTTCATTAATTTATTGCATCGTATCATGCATTCAGTCAATACAGAAATGAGTAATGAGTAACCTAACATTGCTGTAGAGGCTTCCACAATATATGCTCTTTATCTAAAACAAACAAACAAACAAAAACTTTGACCAAGATTTATTCATGTGAAAGTATACAGTGATGGCTCATACTTTTCTGCATGGATGTGGGTACAAGGCATGGGTGTCAGCAACTATACTAGTACAGTAACCTCTGAATCAGCAGAGAACAAGGACTTTGTTTTCTTTGGCGGCTTAGGAATGTATGCTTCTAGGTTCGCATGAGCTAAATGTACTTTTTCTAAAGAAAATAAATGTCAACATGTAATCCTCTTAAAATGAAAGACCTCGGTGAACATAGTTTACATGTATGTGAGTTGAAATGCGGAACCCATGGACTCTAAGTAGTTGCTATGTAGGGGCAGAAATGCATTGGCATTATCATGAAGTGTAACCAGAGAATAAACCCAAGTATATTCATTTCCTGTGGTCACTCTCACAAGTTACCACAAACTGGGTGGCTTAAAATAAATAACAGAAAAGTTTTCTCTCAGCTCTGGAGGCCAAAAATCCAAACTCAAAGTGTTAGCAGGGCCAAACTCCCACTGGCATCCCCAGGGGGAAATCCATTCTTTCTTTCTTCCAGTTTCTGGTGGTTGGTGGCATGCTTTAACTTGTGGTCACATCATTTAAATCTCAGCCTCTGTGGTCACACTGTCTCCTCCCTTCTGTCTGTGTCTTTTCCTTTTCTGTTTGTTTCAAATCTCCCTCTGCCATTCTCTCATAAGGACACCTGTAATTTTGTCCAGGACCACTCAGATAATCCAGGATGAGCTCCTCATCTCAAGACTTAATTACTCCTATTTAATTGCTCTTGTAAAGACTCTATTCCCAAATTAAGGTAGCATTAATTGATTTTGGGAATTTGGATGTGGACCTACCTTTCTGGGGGCTACTATTGCATCCACTACACTGAGTACCTATAAGACCAGTCAAAGGGGGGCATCACTGGGCAAGTTCTCTCTGTGAAATAGCTGGTGTCACAAACTTGTTTTCCACTGTAACTTCAAGCCCAGGGAAGGTGCTAACTGTGGAGCTGTGCTGTATCTAAATGCATGCACATAGCATTGGAGTGAAGGTAACTGGTTTGCCAGTGTCAATAAGTTCTTAAACTATAATGCGGTGTGAGCTGCAGTTCTAGCAACTTTTCCTGTTTAGTCCTACACCAGTACTTTACTTGATATTGTGGCATAGAGATAAATAAAATAGGGCTACTGTCCTTGAATTGATTAACATGTTGAAAATGTGGCATTGGATTAATTCAGGGAACGCACTGAAGGTTTGGCATGCTACAAGATTTTATAATTCCTATCTTCCTATCTGTGAAAGTGTTTCTTTTTCTATCAGCTTGTGAGTTTCTTGTCCTTTTCAATTCTGTATCATTAGTCTATCTTTGACCTAGAATTATTTGGTGCTGTGAGTCTTACAGGCAAGTGTATTGTGTGAATGAGTGGATGTTTGCTATGATGATAGTCCTTCTAGTTGGAAACTAGTAAGGGTTAGTCCACCTATTAGAACACAACACAGAATAAGAAATTTACTTTTAAAAGTCTTCCAGCATCTAAGTTAGATGTGATCTCTGGATATTATTATTTGCCTAATTTTACAGTGCTAGGCAATCTCCTCAACCACCGTTAGTTCCTAGTTATTCTCGTTTTTGCATAATTCTAATAATCTCAATCTGTTAAATAAGAAATAGCAAATTAAAGTGGATATATAGCGAGCAATAAAAATGACTACAATGAGAATTTATACTTTGTATAATGTTCACTGAGGATTTGACTGTTAAATAAGAACAACATTTTCTGTTGAGAATCTTGTTTACTTATCTCTGTGCCTAATAATAATAATTGTTATTGCTATTTTTTGAGTCAGAGTCTCACTTTGTTGCCCAGGCTGGAGTACATTGGTACTCACGGTCATCCCACCATCGGCCTGTTGGGCTCTGGTGATCTTTCCACCTCAGCCTTCCAAGTAATCAGAACTACAGGCACACACTACCATGCCTGGCTAATTTTTTATTTATTGTAGAGATGAGGTCTCATCAAGTTGCCTGAGTTGGTCTTGAACCTGCGGGCTCAGTACACCTAATTACTTAATAAACAGTTGTTACAACTTAGCAGGTAGATTCTGGAAAGTACATGCTAGCTGACCATTGGAAAGACAAATTTACTGCTTTCATCTAAAATAATATGAGGTAATTAATATTATACACACTGATCAGTAATAGCAGCTGACTTTTTGAACATGCAGTGTTTATGAAATTAGTTTCATATCCAATTCTCACAGAAATTTTGTATCTTAAGAGAATCAAATATTTTTATTAACCCCATTATACAGATGAGGAAACTGAGGCTCAAGGAAGGTAAGTGACTTGCCTAAGATAACACAGCAGGGTAATGGTTGAGTATAGATTTTAACTTAGATAGTCTAATGTAAGACCCATTATTATCATTATTATTATAATGGAGTCAGAGTTTCACTCTGTTACCCAGGCAGAAATGCCATGGCATGATCATAGCTCACCACAGCCTCAACCTTCTAGGCTCAGATCATCCTTCTGCCTCAGTCTCCCAAGTAGCTGGGACTATAGGAATGTGCCACCAAACCCAGCTGATTTTGTTTTGTTTGTTTGGTTTTTTTTGGTAGAGATGAAGTCTTGCTATGCTGCCTGGGCTGATCTTGAACTCCTGACCTCAAGCAATTCTCTCGTTTGAGCCTCTCAAAATGCTGGGATTACAGGCATGAGCCACCATGCCCAGCTACCATCATTCATTTTATTCATACATTTGTATACTCACAGTGCCTGAATCCTCCACTATCATCTCAGCTTCATGCTACAGGGTGTTCTTCCCTATCATGGCAGGTGTTGTGATGTCTTTGCTCCTCAGCTGAACCTCAATACATAAGAATTTATAACTTCTTTGGTCATCTACTTCACCATCTGTTTTCCATTTCCTATTTCTTGTATCTCCCTTTCATGTCTTTTTACTCTGTCCTCTTTTCAAAAACATAGTCCTTCCTTTCTAATCATGACAACTGTTTTACAACAGCTATGTTCTTGTGTTTAGGGAGTAAAAACACTGAAGTGACAAATTAGTACAGGGACAGGGTGCTGGAGTTTCTGGAGAACTGTGATTTCAACAGTGTTGTTACTCAGTTCTTTGTTTCTGAGAAAGATCGCTATGTATGATGGTCTCCAATTCCATACAATTTGCTGTGGACGCCATGATATTCTTTATGGCTGTGTAGTACTCCATCATGTATATGTACCACATTTTCTTTATCCAGGTCACTTTTGATGGGCAGTGGGGTTGGATCCATGTATTTGCTATTGTGAACACTACAGTTATAAACATACATGTGCAGTATCTTTTTTGTAAATGATTTATGTTCCTCCAAGTATATTCTCAGGAGAGGTGTTGATGGATTGTATGGGAAGTCAATTTTTAGTTTTTAGGAATCGCCACACTGCTTTGCATAGAGGTTGAACAAGCCTGTCCGCCCCCCAACAGTGTAGAAGCGTTCCCTTTTCTCCACACTCTCGCAATCATCTCTCTCTCTTTAAATTCATTAATCATGGCCATTTTTACTGGAGTTAGGTGATATCTCAGTGTGCTTTTGATTTGCATTTTCTCTGATGATTAGTGAAGCTTAGCACTTTTTCATGTATCTCACTCATAATTAGGACCTGAACGTTAATCACCTTTGCACACGGGAGAAATCAACAGTTGATGGACACTACCAGGGAAGGGTGGCAGGGGGCATGGAGCATCACAAAGTGTACCTAGTCCTAAACCAGAGGAAGTGAAAGCCAGTTGAAAGCCCAAACTTCGCCTGCATGGCTGTATAAAGTCTCTCCTCTCCTCAAATTTGAGTATAATTTATGACTCTCAAGCACAAAGACTGCTTGTGTAATTCTGACTTGTGCTGCACATGTTTGTAATTTAAAAAATAAAAAGAGGAAATTATTAACAACTCCAAGTCTGTAAATTCAACAGCTTAGATAAAATGACATACATGGAAGACATAAATTACTAAAACTTCCTCAAGAAGAAAAAGATAGTATGAATAGTCCTTTATCTTTTAAAGAAACTGAAACTGAGTTTGTATTTTAAAAACATTCCAAAGAAAAACATCTTATGCCCAGTTTGTTTTACTAGCAAATTCCAACAAGCATTTAAGGAATAAAATATAACCAATTCTATACATTCCCTTCTAGAAAATAGAAGAGCAAGAAACTCTTCCCAACTTATGTTATTTGGCCAACATTATTTTATCACCAAATCAGATAAAGACATTATAAGAAAACAAATCTACATACCAACATCCCTCATGAACATTTATGCAAAATCCTCAACCAAATATTAACAATATCTATTCCAGTAATACATAGGATGATATATCATGACTAGGTGGGGTTCCTCTCATGATAAACAGTTCCTTAGCAACCCAGGAATAGCAGGAAACTCCTTAACCTTACAAGCGACATCTATAAACAGCTCTACACTTAACATTATTTCCCTAAGATTGGAAATATGACAAGGATACCCACTCTTATTACTCCTATTCAATATCATACTGGACATTTCAATCAATGCAATAAGGCAAAAAGATAAATGAGAGGCATATACAGACAAAAAAAAACAGTGCTGTTTGTATAATCTCAGTTTACCGAAATTCATATTTGGAGAGTTGAAAGAAAATAGAGGTGAGAAACCTTAAACTCTAGATCTGACTTCAGTTGCTGTCTCCTTTGTTGTGGACAAGTTCTTTCAGCTCTCAAAGCTTCAGATGCTCACTTCAGGAATGACAATTCTGCATGCTACACGTGGAGTTTTTGAGATAATGTAAGTGAAAAACATTAAAAACATTGTAAACTTACAATAGAGTATGAGCTATTTCTCTCTGTATCCTAGCATCACTGTGGGTTAATAAATCCTGTCTTTGATCATAGATTTGATGTGTAGCAGAGACTGCTCTGGTTTGAGGCTGATGAGCTATCAAGGTGATATATACATCTCCATGTAGGGCAGGCTTTCTTCAGTCAGGGTATAAGAATCCAAACCGAATAACATACCGGAGGATTGTACTCACTTCTAGATTGCCCTGTACCTGTTCTGCCTTTAATTGCTCTTTTCCTACATATACATAGATACTCTTCAAAGGAAGATTTCAGGAAGGTTCCCCTGTAATTTAGTTACTGGCTTCTAGGAAGGGTGTCCTTTCTGTTTGCTCTTTCAATAAATATTATTGATTTATATCCCCGAAAATTATCTCCCAATTTGTACTGTTTATTTGTTCATTCACATCTACTCTACCTACTTTTGAAATAGATTTGAGGCAGGAGGCAATGGAAGCAAAACAATGTCAAGTGAGAGTGACTCATGAGTATTATTTTGTTTTAGTCTTAGTTTTTCAATCTTCAGGACATAAAACAAAACATGTCTTAGTAATTGCATATGAGGAGACAATGTGAAATATACTATATTAGGTTGTTATCAGTTAGACTACATATTTTAATGAATTACTTTATTGTATTTGTACCCTTATGTTTTTATATTTGGGGCTTATTGAAAAAAAAACAAGAAAAAGTGATCTTGTGGTTCTGATTACCTGCCCATTGGTGGTAGAAGTGGACTGTCACAAAGGTCACCCTTACTGAGAAAGACGGAGTCATCCCTGGCTTGGGCAGAGACAGCCCCTTGTCTTGAGGCTAAGTAATCTTCAATACCAGGATACTCCTGCTGTTTACTCTCTTAGAGAAATATGTTACATACAACCATATCAAAAGTTCATTTACTTCTGCTTATCTTTAAAACTTTCAAAAGATTAACATGTTCTCTTTCCTCCCTTCCCTCCCTCCTTCCTTCAATCCTTCCTTCCTTTCCTTCCATCTTCCCTCCCACATTCCCTCCTTCCTTCACTCTTTTCTTTGTTTTCTCTCCCATCTTCTTTTTTTCCCTCCCTCTCTCTCTCTCTCTCTCTCCCTCTCTCGCTCGCTCCCTCCCTTCCTTCCATTTTCCCTCCCTCCCTCCTTTCTTCACTCTTTCCTCCTTTCCTTTCTTCTTCTTCTTTTTTTCCCTCCCTCCCCTCTCCTCCCCTCTCCTCCCTCCCCTCCCCTCCTCTACCCTCTCTCCTTCCCTCCCTCCCTTCCTTCTTCCTGTAGAATAAGTGACACATACTAAACTCACCATTTAGTATTCCTAATCCATTTAAGATAAACAGGATTTACATTCTTAATTTCCTATGATGAGCTGGGCTCAGTGGCTCAGCCTGTAATCCTGCGCTTTGGGAGGCTGAGGTGAGTGGATTGCCTGAGCCTGCGGGTTCGAGACCTGCCTGGTGCAACTTGGCGAGACCTCATCTCTACAATAAAACAAAAAATTGGCCAGGCGTGGCAGCTCGCGCCTGTAATTCTAACTACTCAGAAGGCTGAGGTGGAAGGATCACCGGAGCCCAGCAGGTCGAGGTTGCAGTGGCTGGAAGCGGCCACCGCACTCCAGTCTGGGTGACAGAGTGAGACTCCAACTCAAGGAAAGAAAAAAAAATTACTGTGATGACAGAAAATATATTAATTCACAAGGAAATTGTGTAAGTACCATGACAACAGAAGACTTTGACATGGGAAATTCTACACACCCCAAAAAGGTTTTTAGACATTTAAGTGAATGTAGTTATGCAAGTATTTCAAGCAGAGGATTTGAAAGATGATGAACTCAAGGACAAAATTGAGTTGAAGGTATCTTTTATTTGAGCTTTACAAGGTTTAGGAATTTGATCCAAAACTTGGAAGTATAGAGAATTAGTGTGCAAATCATATATTTTAAATCCTCTTGTTGAAACTAGAAATAGCAGTACTGAGATTCACATTGTGGTATGGCTATATGAAGTCTCTCTTCTCCTCAAATTTGACTACAGTCTATGACACTTAATCCACACAGGCATAACATCTTAGCCATGGCCACTTCACTCATCAGTAATACGTGCATCAACATTTGTGATTCCCATATAGCCTGTTCTGTGAACACTAAATGACAAAATATGTATATCTGAAGGCCTTTCAATTACTGATGTTTTCTCTAAAGTATGCATAATATATGTCCCCAGGTAGCACAATGTCTATAACGAGGAAGATCTATTACCATTATACATCAATTTCTTGAATTTAACCCAAGAAAGCACAGGCAAAAACTCCTTTCCTAGTATTTGGTACAGTTGACCAACTTAGCGTCATGATTAATTAAGCAGGGCTATTGAATTGCTTAAAACCAAAACTAATCTCATAATCAGTGGCTTTATTTGATTTTCCTTCGTGGTGCTCATAGTATAATTTACAAGTTAAACCACGAAGTCCATTTTCTGGGGGTTTATTCCCCACATCTAGTGGAAGTGTTACTTTGTAAACTCACTGATGCTAAAAACTTTAGTAAATCCTCAATTTGAAACTCTTAAAAAGGATCTAGATCCTTATCCTGACATCACCAAGTACTTTATTACAAGGTTGTATACACATTGGCCACCAAATCCATTCCTTAGGAACATAGAAGTTTTTAGATGATTGGAGCAGAGCATGAATTCCTAGTTATGCAAGACATATTACACAATCTCTAAGAAAACATTCTTGGTACTTTTACATTCACTTTTCTTTTGTTCTCTTTAGATCCTCAGTCGTCATGACATGCCTTGTCCATGGTTTTTCCAATTAAATTCCCTGCAATTTGTCCTCAATAATTTCCAGCTGCAAACTTAGTAATAACCAAGTACTTCCATCAATCCTACATTTTTCAATGATCTCTGTATACTGTTATATTTCATTATTATTCATTTTAGTTTTACTCATACCTTGAACGTACTAAGTAATAAGTTTGTAATTACCAGCGAAAGCAAATTAGCAAACATTTTCTTCAGTATATAAAATTTCACTCACTTAAATCTATCCTCAACCACTTTTGTTTGTGCTTATTGTGGTTTAATTAACATTACACTGCATATATTTTACATGTACAGTTGAATATATTGTAACATACACACACACGCACACCCATGATGACATCATCACAGTCAAGATGAGACAGCAATAGGGTATTTAATAGCTGACAGCATGTGTGGTATTGTAATACCCATTGGTCAAGAAAGTATAATATAAATATTAAAATATAAGAAGATGATGTATAAGAATGTATAATATATATTGTCCTGAAAGCTCTTAATGGCTGAAAGCTTAAAATAGTATACACACACATGAACATAAACACATCTATATTCATACACAGATACCCATATATATACACACACATACAGGTAAGTATAAAAATATAGAATGATGGGATACATATGTTTTCAAGAAAAACCTTTCAAAGACAAATAACAAAGCAATATTGCCTAAGGTAATTTTAAAGGGTATACTTATATTGATTATGACATAAAAGTAATACACTCAAGAGGTAAGTTTGATCAATAAATGTATTGCCATATCCAAAAATCAAAACTGAATCTCTTAGTTCTCTTGCAATTAGTGTATTATGTCTCCTCAAAAACGTGTAGAAATATAAGCACTCTGCTCAAATAGCTCATGAAAATGTATGGATAATGAACAAGGAGATACTTTTAATATGAAAGGAAAAGAAGATGCTAGCAATTTATTGAGTTCAAAGGAGGAAATAGATACCATCTAAAATGGAAAGAAAGCCTTCTGGGAAAAAAGTGGTGGTGGACACAATTTGATTTTTCAATTAAATGTTTGTAATTCATCCATTATGATCGAGAAAGAGCAGTATCTGCACTTCTCATTTTTGGCGTCTATTTTGCTCAAATAACAATAAAAACTAAATTCCCATGTAATAGAGAAGAATCCCAGAATTTACTTAAGTAAGGTAAGCAATTGCTTCAACTATTTCTTAAGTATATCCAGAAAAAGTATTGAAACACCTCTTCCCACTGTTAATGAATCCTAGAGAGAATTTTATTTTCATTAAAACAAAAATATGATTTATTGTAGAGATGAGGTCTCACCAAGTTGCCCAGGCTGGTCTTGAACCCCTGAGCTTAGGCAAAGCTCTCACTTGGAAGGCTGAGACAGAAGGATTGCCTGAGTCCAGCAGGTCAAGGATGCAGTGACGGTGAGCGTGCCACCGCACTTCAGCTTGGGCTACAGAGTGAGACTCCAACTCAGGAAAAAAAAAATTGATAATAATAATAATAATAATAATAATGTGGAAAGCGTCAATTAAATATCTCACAGTACATTGTTTTAGTTTCTCAGGCTATTTTAGCACCTCTTTATCTGTTAGCCAAAAATATAAAATGACTTTTTTTGTTCTGCCTGTCAATTAAAAAAAAAGTACTCTAAATGCCCCATTGTGAACAGTCCACAATAAATCGTTTTAAGTAGCTATTCTGAAGCACATGCTTCTTCATTAGGATATAACAGGCTAGCATTTTGAGACAAATGACAGTACGTTCATTCTCCAACATGCAAATATTCAGCTTTGTGTATAATTTATTTTTCTTTTTTTCTCTTTCTCTCTTTGAAGAGGAATAATTGAAGTCAAATTTAACAGATATATGTATGTATGGTCTGAAACCTTGAACTTGACCATAAAGTCATCTTGGCCTATACTAATATAACTTATTTTTAAAATAATATAAAGTTCAATATAAATAAATTATTTTCTTATATGCTAAAGAGAGACTAAAGTTATTATCTATCATATTAGTAATTACAGGTGTGAGGTTTTTTTTTAACAATTGGATGTTTTCAGAAAATATGAATACACTGACATTTCAAAAATAAAAAAACCTCTTTATATGTACCTAAGTTTCATTAATTAAAGTAATTATCCTGGACTTTTATAAAATGAAGAAATGTAACTAAGTTTTTTTGCTTTATAAATTACTTACAAAATTTCCCCTTAAACTTGCTAAGCTTCTCTCTTTATTTTTCTTACTTTGCATAAATTATAAGTATTCTTATGTGATTCCTTTTCAAAGTTCATTTAAATTTAAATTTTAAATTTTTATTTTAGTTGACAAATAATAGTTGCATATTTTTATGGGGAAACATTGTGATGTTTTTATCTATGAATATGTTATAGAGTCAATCAAACTAAGTAACATATCCATCACCTTACCAAGTTATTTTTTGAGGTGAGAATAACAAAAATTTATTCACTTAGCATTTTTGTATACAATACATTATTATTAACTGTGGTCACCATACAGTGTATTATTCTAGATTAAATGAAACTTTGTACCTTTTGGTCAACGTCTTTCCTTTCCCCATCCCTCCACCTACCCACCAGCCTCTGGTAACCACCGTGATCCTCTGACCTCCTCCCGCCAAATAAAATCACTAAACTTTAAATACAAGAAGTTTTGTCCATTGCCTTGCTAAGCTATGGTGTGGCCATGTGCTCTCTGAGCTATGACCAGGCCATGTTTTCTTAAGCTTTGGCCCCCTCCCTCCCCTAACTTGGGGAGGTGAATCTCCTCTCTCTCTCTCTCTCTCTCTCTCTCTCTCGCTCTCTAATTTGCTTTCTAAATAAACTATATTTTCTAATAGAAATAAATAAATAAATAAATAAAGTTTGAAATGAAATTGGCACAGGTTTCATATAGATTAACGATACCCCATGGATAAATATATAATTTTATGGTTTGAATATTGATTTTTTATTTAGACAAACTATTAAGAGTTTGATTGCCTCTCTGTCCATCACAGTAGCTCCAGAACTACTCTATTTTTCTCTTCTGCTGTTGGTTCTTTTAATGTAGCACCTATTCTGAAATGGCGATTAATAGATGATAAATATCCAGATAAAGTTAATAAAACATGCAATTATGCATTTTCTCTGAAAGAATCATAAAAGAAAGAGCAGTAAGCGAAACGTGTATCCACATCAGTTTAAACAGAAAACATACTCTACAGGATTTTCCTACTTGAGATCAACAGAGATTTTTCTTCCTTGAAAAAGGGAAGATATCCTGTAGTCCTAGTTCAATATCCATTTATGTAGATTCACAGAATTTTCTTTAGAGTTTTATTCTAGACTTTTAAAAAACAAACAAAAAATTTTCGACTAGTTTTAGATTTACAGAAAAATTGCAAAGGTAAGTGTTGAGTTCCCATATGCATCCTACACCCAGTTCCTCCTATCATTTACATCCTATTTATCACAACTAATAAGCCCATTTTTACATATTATTATTAACTAAAGTCATAGATTATTCAAATTTCTTTAGTTTTCATCTGACTTCTTTTTTTGTTCTAGGATTTCATCCAGAATATTACATTCTATAGAGTAGTCATGTTTCCTTAAACCTCTTTTGGCAGTCAAAATTTTTAAGACTTTGCTCATTTTTGATGCCAAAATCAAGGTCACATATATTCTTTTGTATGTATTTTTTAGAAGTTTTATAGTTCTTGCATTTTACATTTAGATTTATGAGTGATTTTGAATTAAATTTGGTAACGGCTGTGTCTAAGTTCTCAAGTGTTTCAACACAATTTGTTGAAAAGAGTATGCTTTATCAATTAAATTACTTTTGTATCTTTGTCAAAATCAGTTGACTGTTTCTATGTTTCTATTTTATTATCCATACCAAAACTTCTAAGTATTGTAGCCTAATAGCAGTTCTGGAAATGAGGTAGCTTGAGTCCTCCAACTTTGTACTTCCTATTGAATATTATGATGGCTATTCAGGTATTTTGTCTTTTACTAGAGATATCTAAATAAGTTTGTTGTGTCTATAATGTATCTTACTTACATTTTTTATTAAGATTGCATTAAATCTATAGCTCTAATCTGAACGAAATGATATCTGAACAATTTTGAGTTTTAAAATTCATGAACATGAAATATCTTTCTCCTTGTTCAGATATTCTTTGCTTTTTCACCTGTGTTTTATAATTTTCTGTGGGCAAATCTTGTGACTATTTTGTTACATATATGCCTAAATACTTAATTTTTTGTTTTGTTTTGTTTTGATAATTTGTAAATTATATTTTTCTTTCATTTTAAATTCCAAAAGTTTAATGCACATATCTAGATAAATAATTGACTTGCATATGTTGACATTTCATCCTGTGACCATGCTATTCTTGTTTATTCATTACAGGGTTTTTTCTTTCTTTCTTTTCTTTCTTTCTTTCTTTCTTTCTTTCTTTCTTTCTTTCTTTCTTTCTTTCTTTCTTTCTTTCTTTTGTGGGTGATATCACCAGTAAATAAATATAGTTTTATAGTTTCCTTGCTAATCTGCATATATATATATACATATATATATGTATGTACATATATGTGTATATATATATAGTATGTATATACAATATATATATATTTCCTTTTCTTCTTTTCTTATTTCATTTTCTGAAACGTCTAGTATCACACTGAATAGAAGTAGTGAGAGAAGACATCCTTATATTGTTTCAGATCTTAGGCAAAGTCTCTCACTATTAAGAATGATGTTAGCTGTAGGCTTTTTTACATATTATTTATCAAGTTGAGAAAGTTCCCCACCATTCCTAGTTTTTTGAGAGTTTTGTCTTAATCATAATTGTATATTGGATTTTTCGGCTTTTTAAAAATTGTCAATTGTTATGACCATACGCTTTTTCTTTAGTCTGTTGATGTGGTTTGTTGCATTGGTTAGTTTTGTTTGTTTGTTTGTTTGGTTGGTTTTTTTGAGTTGGAGTCTCACTCTGTCGCCCAGACTGCAGTGCAATGGTGGCTCCCAGCCACCGCAGCCTCGACCTGCTGGGCTCCAGCAATCCTTCGACCTCAGCCTTCCAAGTAGCTGGAACTACAGGCGCGCGCTACCGCGCTCAGCTAGTTTTTGATTTATTGTAGAGATGAGGTCTCGCCAATTTTCCCAGGCAGGTCTCAAACCTGCGGGCTCAGGCAATCCACTCACCTCAGCCTCCCAAGGCACAGGATTACAGGCTGAGTCACCGGGCCCGGCTACATTATGTATGTACGTTAGTTTGTATGTACTAACTAACTAAACCGGTTAGTTTGTATGTACATTAAAAATAAATCCCATTCATTTGTGGTGTATAATTATTTGTATACATTGATGGATGCTATTGTTAAGTATTTTTGAATTTATAAACATGGGTTATATTATTCTTTAGCTTTTCTTTTTACTAATATTACTTGATTTTGTTGTTAGGGTAACACTGGCCTCATAGAACGAGTTAGAAAATATTTTCTTTGCTTTTATTTTCTGGTGGAGGTTGTGAAGAATTGGCAGGTGAATGGCAGAATTCACCATTGAAACTATCTGAGCCTAGTGCTTTAGTATTTGGAAAATTATTAATTATTGATTCAATTTATTTAACAGATATAGCTAGTCGGGTTACTATTTCTTTTTGTACACATTTTGGTAGTTCATGCTTCTTTAAGGCTGTTGTTCTTTACATTTATGTTATCAAAAAAGTAGTTATAGTTTTGTTTGAAGCATTTTCTTATTATCCTCGTAATGTCCATGGGATAGGTAGTGATGATGCTCTTTTCATTTCTGCTACTGCTAATTTGAATCTTCCTCCATTTTTCTTGGTTAGTCTTGCTAGAGATTTATCAACTTATAAATCTTTCAAGAGAATCAACTTTTGGTTTTGTTGTCTTTCATTAGTGTGTTCCTGTTTTTAATTTTATTGATTTCTATTCTGGTTCTTATTCTTCCCTTTCCTCTGTTGGCTTTAGGCTTAGTTTGTTCTTCCTTCTCTCATTTCTGAAAGTGGAAAGTAGGTAATTGATTTTAAATCTTTCTTCTTTTCTAATATATGCATATAATGTCCTAAATTTCCCTCTAAGTACTACTCACTGATCCCACAAATTTTGATAAGTTGTGTTTTCATTTTTATTTAATTCAAAATATTTTTAAAAATTTATTTGAAGGCTTCTTATTTGACCATTGGATTACTGAGAAATGTGGTTTAATTTTCAAATATATGAATATTTTCTATCTTTCCAATACTGATTTCTAATTCAATTTTACTGTAGTCTGAGAATGTACTTTTTATTATATATATAATGTGTGTGTGTGCATGTGTGTATGTGTATGTGTGTGTGTGTATAATTAACATTTGTTTATGACAAAGAAAGTGAACCAACATTGAATGTTCCATGTGAGATGAAAAAATGTGGATTGTGCTGTTACTTAATGAGTATTCTGTAAGTACCACTTAGATCAATATGATTGATATTTCTTATCATATCACCTCTATTCTTAACAATTTTTATCAGCTTGATCTGCATTTTACATTAGGTTAATACTTTAATTTTAGTTAATTTTTGTGAAGCATATAAGGCCTCTGTTTAGATCCATTTGTTTGCATTTTATTTTCTAGTTCCAGAACCATTTGTTTAAAAGACTCTTGTGCATATTACATTAATTCTCATTAAATTCACTTTATTTCTTGTTTGAATATCAGTTTACTATATTTGTGTGAATCTAGTTCTAAGATATCTACTCTGTCCCATTGATCCATTTGTCCATTATTTTGCCAATTTTGTACTGTCTTCATTACAGTAGTTTTACAGTAATTCTTGAATTCAGATAATGTTAGTCTTCTCCTATTTTAATACTGTTTTGGTGATTCCATGTATTTTATCTTTCTATATAAAGTTTAGAACAAGGTTGTTGATATCCACACAGTAAGTTACTAGGATTTTGATTGAGATTTTCTTGAATATATAGATCAAGTTGTAAAGAATTGAAAATTGACAACACTAGAGTCTTTCTATCAATGTTCATGAAATACCTTTCCATTTCCTTTAAAATCTTTTTTAAAACTTTCATTGATCAGAGTTTTGTAGTTTTCTTCAAATATGTCTTGTACATATTTTGTTAGGTTTATACTGAAGTATTAATTCTTGGTGCTAATGTAATGACATTGTTTTTAACTTCAAATTTTAATGGTTTATTCTGTTAGGTAAGAAAATGGTTGACTTTTATATAGTAAACTCGTATGCTGCCACCTGACTATAATCATTTATTTTCAAAATTTTCATTTTGTTATTGATTCTTTATAATTTTGTACATGTCTTCTGCAGACAAACACTGTTTTATATTTTCTCTCCCTAATCGTCTGCATAACTTTTCATATTAGTCATTATTTGCCAGAGAAACAGAATCAGAGAGAGAGGGAGA
>NW_007232749.1:155773-176781 GCF_000164805.1 Carlito syrichta | reverse complement strand
AAGAGAGTTGACTCAGGTTATCTTAATCTGCTTGTTCTGCTAAAACAAAATACTATAAACTTGGTAGCTTACAAACATTAGACATTTATTTCTCCATCTTCTACAGGCTGATAAGTACAAAGGCCAGATGTCAGCAGATTCAGTGTCTGATAAGGACCTTTTTTATGGTTTATAACTGGGTCCTCACATGGTGGAAGGTGTGAACCACCTCCAATGGGTCTCCCTTATAAGGGCACTATTTTCATTTATAAGAGGTCTGCCCTCATGAATTAAGCACCTCCCAAGGCTCCCACACCTCCTAATACCATCATCTTGGAGATTAGAATTTTAACATATAAATTTTGAAAGGATGCAAACATATAAACTATACCATGTGATTACAGAGGCTGGCAAATCCCAATATATGCAGTGTTAGTCAAGAAACTGTAAATCTTGGATACCCAGGATTGCTGATGGTGTAGTTGCTATCTGAAGAAGAGCTAATGTTTCCTTTAGAGTCTATGCACAGGAAAACGGCCACGTCCCAGTTTGAAGGCTGTCAGGCAGAAAGAATTATCTGCTACTCAGGAGAAGAGAAGTATTTTTTCTATTCATGCCTTCAACTTAATGAAGAGGCTCACCCACATTATGCAGGGTGATCTGCTCTACTCCTTCTACCTATTTAAATGCTAATCTAATCCAAAAACACCTTCACAGAGACACACAGAATAATCTTTGACCTAATATCTGGGCACCCTGTGTTACAGTCAAGTTGACACATAAAATTAACTATCAAACTTTTATTTTCTTTTGTTCTGTTTCCTTCAAGTACAATGTTGAATGGAAGTACTGAGAAAGGGCATCCTTGCTGACATTTTTGCCTTCTTCTAGATCTTAGAGTGAAAGTCGTCCACAGGCTTTTTGTAGATATTCTTCGTTGTTTGAGAAAGTCCCTCTATTCCTAGTTTGCTGAGAGGTTTTTTGTTTTGTTTTTGTTTAACATAAACAGGTGTTGGATTTTATTAAATCTTTTTTCTGCATCTATTTATATGACCATATGATTTTTTTCTTCTTTAGACTGTTGATATGATAGATAAAATCGATATTTTTAAATGTTGATTCAACCTTGCATACTTAGGATAAATTCCCCTTGTTTGTGGTAAACAATTTTATTCTTGAGAATTTGTGTTTCTGTTTCCATGAGAGATATTGGTATGTAGTTTTGCTTTCTTATAATGTCTTTGATTTTGGTCTTCTGGGTTCTGTCAGTTTTTGCCTTTTGTATCTTCATGCTCTTACTTTAGGCACATATAAATTTAGGATGATATGTGTTGCTGGGGAAATGAATCCTTTGTCATTAAATAATGTCTCTTTTTATTTCTAACAATCTTCTTCAGAAGTTTCCCTTGTCAGACATTAATATAGCTATTCTACTTTCTTTTGATTAGTTTTTATCATGATATAACTTTCTCCATCCCTTTTAACTTTTAGAATCTTTATAATTAAAACGTGTTTATTATGGGTAGCATATAGTTGTATCTTATTAATTAATTTTTAGAACAATTTTCTATTTTAAAATAATTCAACAATATTTAAACTATTGAATTTTTAACCTTCTAAAGTGAAATCTAAATGAAAAGTAGTTATAGACAGAACTCGGTTAAGAATTTAACAACACATTTGGAAGGGCTGAAAGACCCTTTTGATCTTTTCAAATTCACATTTACTTTGTCTGATGTACATTTTAATTCCTCTTGTGGCATTTAATTTTTTATAATAAGTTTTTAATAGCTTCTAAGGATATTTGGGGAGAAATTAGATTTATAATTTTTTCTAGTTGACATTAAATTAAATGAATTTACTGAAATAACTTCCTTTGAGGTTATATTAGAAATGCAGATAGGGCAATAATGCATAACTTTATTAATTGTCTTTTATTGTAGACAGATGATCAGATGTCTTTAAAGCTGATCAGATGTTAGTATAGTTTAATGGGTTCTAGCAACAGTTTTGTAATTAAGTGGGCAAAGTTTCAAATTCTCATACCAGCATAATTATTTGACTATGAGCATATTACTTAAAGTCTCTGAATTGCAAACATCAACTAATATAAAAATAAAAAACATAAACTATGGTGTTAGAGGAATGCAATTTCTTGATCATGCTCTAATCGTTTATTAACATTATTAATTATTTATCAATATTATATTTATATTAATCAGTTAATTTCCCCAAGTTGTTTTCTCACCTGTTAAATAAAATACTGTAAATTAGTCACAGTGGTTTTTCTGAAAATCAAGTAAATGTTATCTTATACTTAAAAAATAATTTAAAATGTGCCCAAAATTGCCTAGTACAATATAGTTTCTAAATAAATTATAAGATCATTCTTAATTCTGAGATTAGAAATGATCCTTATTAATGCAATTTAAAAACTTTCTGTCTTTTGAAATTGTTCTTTTTAATATATTAAAATATTAAATTTTCTTTAATATATTAAAAAGAATCTCTTGACTATTCAGAGATCTACACAAAGAAATGAAGAGTGGCAGTAATAATTAATATGTAGATAAGTAAAACAAATTTTGCTTTGCATTTTTTCATTTCTTGAAATGATAACTGTTTAAAGTAAATATAATAACAATGTGCTATGAATTTTATAACATAGAGGAAGGGGAAGGAGGAAATGGAACTATAGTGTTGTAAGACAGTATATTATATATTAGGTGGTATTGTGCTACTTAAACATAGACAATAAAAACGTGAATATGTATATTGTAAATACAGAGCAACTACAAAAAAAAGAGATAGTGATGATAATGTTGACACAGAAGAACTAAACCACCAACACACTCAGTTTGTATAAAAGGAAGCAAGAAGAGAAGAAAAAAATAGAAAGAATATATGGAACAAATAGAAAACACAGTAATAATATCAGTAATTACAATAAATGTAAATAGCCTAAATACTTGAAAAGGTTGGTCACATTGGATAAAGTAGCAAGATACAATTTTTTGCTATTTGAAAGATGCTAGATACAAAATATTATATAATTGTTATTTCACTTATATAAAACTGTATAAATAGCAAGATTTTAGTGACAGAAAGCATATTAGTGTTTTCCTGGTGCTAGGAGTTAGGGGAACAAATTGATTTTAATTGGGCATGAGGAGAATCTGGGGGTGATTAAATCGCCTATATCTGATTATGGGTGTGGTTACAAAATTATGTAAATTTGCTTAGATTCATCAAACCAAGCACTAAAAATAGACAAATTTTGCTTTAGGAAATGTATGACTAAGAAAATGTATTTTTAAAAGAGTTTAAGGCCATCCATGTTTAATAACCAAGGATGGTTTCCAACAGACCTAAATTTCTGCTAGAGTTTTTAAGTGATCAGATTTTTACATTTAGTTATAGATTTTGCAGAGGAGGAAAGAGTGACTCATCAAATAATTCAGCTTATGTAGGTGCTAAATAAATTATTTTTTTATGTTGGATGACTCAAAGGAAGCAAATCTGAGATGGACTCAAAGATTAGATACCACTACCACAATATATTTCTAAAATTAAAATGTCTCAAATATTTTTCCTTTGGTTTCATTGTCCAGTGATTTCATTTTCATCAGAATTATACTCTCATCTGCTTCACTGGAAGCAGCTCTATTCCAGAAATTGGTATGGTGTGATTTGAAACCACTGCATATTTGAACAGGCTAATTAGAAGATTCTTCTTGCTATATAGGGCAATACATGTACTTTCCCCCCCAGATGTGTTGCTGCTGCCTGTGAAAATAGAGTAATATCACTGAATTTTTTCACATTAAGATTCTTTTCAGATGCTAGTAGGCCAGTATCAATCTATGAATCATTAATATTGGAGGTTAGCATCACCACTACATAAGCGATAAACACTTTTTTAAAGGGGGAAACTTACACAGGCAAAAAGAATGTTTTGAGCTAGTGTTTGAGTATACAGTGAGTAAGTATTTGAAGAACTTGCACCAAGCATTACATGGGTATAGATAATAACATTCCGATTCTCCTAGCAAATGAATTTTACTTATAGGTGGGGCTATTCAATAACATATCGGTTAGATATTTGTTGCTCATCACGAAATTATTAACAACAAAATATTTGAACTTAATCCACAAAGTAATCAGAACCAGAAAATGCAAACAGATGTAGCAAGTGGTTATGTTCTCTCTGGTAATTGAAGGTCCCAGAATTCACTTAAACTAAAATAAATTGTCAGAAGTATTCCCCTGGGTATCCATTAGAGCTTTATGACAGATTTAAGGATTTGGAATAGTCTCACCCTAGACCCAGGATGCCTGAGTGTCTCTTTGATCAATTATTGCACTTCTATTAAAATATTTTTACTTCACTGTAGGGCCATCTTGATCACCCTGCATCTTGTTATAGCTGTCAAATCATCAAAGTCCTGTACTTTTAAAGGTCATCACTCCTCTCGGCTAATGTGTCTAATGTTTAAGGAGTTCAACACACAGCTGGACTAAGAATCAACTTTTTTCTGGTGGTAAAAGAAGTTTATCACAAAATATCTTAGTGAAATTCATGGGCTATTCTTTTAACAATTTGGTCAATAGAATTAAAGTTAAGTAGTAATCTTGATAGTTCAGCTACATTGATAGCCTTCTATGCATATAGAAGTGCTTGATACATGCTGTATTCCTATATTGTGATTTTGTGGTATTTCTTTGTATTCTATGTTGAGAAAAGACTACTTGGAAAATGGTTGGTTACTACCACACACACACACACACACACACACACACACACACACACTCACACACACACTCTCACACTCACACACACACGCACAAAGAAAAACAATGTTAACTGTGGGTAATAAATCAGTTCTTTGAGTATTCGCTGGACCAGTTAAAAAAAAATCGTATCACAATAAAGTGAATGCTTGCTCCTCCACATTAAAGGGATGTCATACAAATTAATTAGATATCTGCAGTACATTTTGATCTACTGAAATCTACAATATACCTGTGTAGTATTACTTTCATGGTAGTGAAATTTGTAATTGTTAAATGAAATCACTACTTATTACTTAAGGTATTCATGCTTATTTCTAATTTTTAGTTCTTTATTTGTTTTGTATTTGTAATGGCTTTTCTATACAGGAAGTGAATAAATGCCCAATATTTGAACAACTTTGGACTTTTACTGAGTTATTTTTATTGAACATTTTAAACATTAAGTATATTAATGTTAAGTCTTTTAAACAACTTTGGATTCTTGTAGATTCGTATTTATTTGTTCAGAACCCATGTAAGTAGACTACATAAGATCATGTTAGCATTTTTGTCTTGCAAGTTAGCAACAAGCAAACACTATTCCCTTTGGAGAAATTTTTTGAGTCAATCAGTGTGTGTTGGTGGCATAGATTTAAGTCAATCACAGAAGTGAAGCTTCATGTATACTTGCATTATATTATTCTAATGGCATCAATATACTCGATACAAAGTTAAAAGTATAGCAATGTTATTATATAATGGAGGAGAATGGTGATAGTAAGAGATGAGATATTCATCAATATTCTAACATTAAAAGAAAGAGAAAGAAAAGACAGATATTCAACTCAAATAAACTACCACTATAAGTTATTAAATTGACTGACTAATTCTTGAATAATTATTCAACTTGTACAAAATCATAGTGTAGGTTAATTATAATGTACAGTAATGTAATAGTTGTAGTCAGCAGTTTGTTCTTTGCTAGCCTCAAATGTATACATTGAGCTTATCATAGGAAATAATCATTTAATTTGGACATTTGTGAATGCTATTTAACAAACATTGAGTTAAAAACCTGTAAGACACTAGATATTTATGGAAACCTTCTATCCTTCTTAACTCAATGTGATCTAAAATTAGACCAGATTCTCAAAAACAATGAAAAAATACAGTTCCTAAGGATATTCTATGATCAAAAGATGAAGTTGTGGTAAAAAGAGAACACAAATTAATTAGATCTCTATCTTGTTTCTCTGAAAAGGAAAAAAAAATCACTCATTTAAGTATCATTCAAAGAACAGAAAAGCAAAAGAACACAAGTCCACTCACTCAATACAATACCTTCATAATCAAAATGTGGTAGTTGAGTTGAAGGGGTGTCTGAATGTGTTTGTATTTTTAAGCTACTAATATAAAACATTTATGTTTATACACATTTATAGAAAACATTTATTTGGTTCTTATTTTCCAAAATCCTAAGTAACTTAATTTTTACCCTTTTATTCTTTCCTGCATGCTCTCTCCCGTAGTCATATAAAGAAATATAAGGTTAGGTAATGGATGTTCTGTTGCTTTCATAGGGATAGGTTCTTAAAACTATAGAAATTTATTATCTTACTCTTCTGGAGGCAAGAAATCCAAAATTCAGGATCATTTCCTTCTGGAGTTTCCAAGGGAACAATTAATTGTTCCACATCTTTCTGCTGCCTTCTGGTGATTTCTGAGAAGTCTTGGAGTTCTTTGACTTGTAGATACATTTCTCCAATCACTGCCTCTGTCATCACATAGCATTCTCTCCTATGTATGTCTATGTCTCTTCTCCTCTTCTTAGAAGGATACCAGTCATATTAAATTTAGGACCCATCTTAATCTGGCATGGCCTTGATAATTTTTGTCATGACCCTCTTTCCAAATAATGTCACATTTATAGGCTTCAGGGATTAGAGCTTCAATAAATCTTTGTGGGGGACAAAATTCAGCATGTAAAATATGTTTACAGAACATACATGTAGCTGGGCTCAGTGGCTCAGCCTGTAATCCCGCGCCTTTGGGAGGATGAGGTGAGTGGATTGCCTGAGCCCGCAGGTTCGAGACCCACCTGGGCAGCGAGACCTCATCTCTACAATAAATCAAAAAAACCACCCAGGCGTGGTAGCACATGCCTGTAATTCCGGCTACTCGGAAGGCTGAGGCGGAAGGATCACCGGAGCCCAGCAAGTGAGGCTGTGGTGGCCAGGAGCAGCCACTGCACTCCAGTCTGGGTGACCAAGTGAGATTCCAACTCAAAAAAATAAAAAATAAAATAAAATAAAAAAAATTTAAAAAAGAACATACATGTACATGTATACACATATAATTCCCACATCTTCCTTTCTTTGCAAAATAATAACTTGTGGAAATTTTAAAAAGGCAATTGATATGACTCTAACACATCTATTAATGGCTGTATAATGTTCCATAGTACGGGTGCTTGATAATTTATTTAACTTCACCATTGATGAGCATTCACTAGCTTTCTTAGGTTTTCGCCACTATAAACCAAGTTGTTCTAAGTACCTTAGTACCTATGGCCTTCTCAGTTTTTTTTTATGTATAGATTCCTAGGTGTGGGATCAAATGGTATATGTGTTTTAAAGCTTATTAGATTAGTTTCCAAAATATTACAATTTCTCTTTCCTTAACAGTGAACATGCAGAATCCTTTCCAGTCTCAGTTCTGGTTCTCTACATCATGGAGCCCCGACTCCTGCCCCAGGATCATTTCCTGGGAGAGAAACAACTATCTTGCTTAAGCTGCTGTTATTTGGGAACTCAATTATAGCAGCCCACAATTATGCCCTAAATAATATAGAAACCTAAGAATCCAATGTGTAGTACATTTGGAAACCGTGTTTACCATCTGACAGAAGGGTCTATGATCAGAATAGTGTTATTTGAGGTTATATTCACACAAAAATTGATTTGCCTGTTTAAAACATAAAATATTTGTCCCATTATTTTTCCAGCATACTATTTAATGATTCATTCATATCTCTATATTTATTCAGGCACCTATTAATTATTTTTCTGAGGTAGTGTTAACAGAAGACAAAAGAAGTGCTGCCTATCAAAAGAGGACTGGATTTTTAAAATATGGTACACATACAAGATGGAATATTACACAGTCACCTTTTCACCTTCCTTTACATTTTTATTTATGATAACTGCCCTTTTCCACTATTTCTGTGATCCAGATCTGAACTTGTTTATCCCTTAAGCAAGAAGTATACTTTCCCCAGTCTTATCACATTCTAGTATCAGCCTAGAAAAGAGAAGCAATCTGTCTCTATCTCAACCTCCTCAGAAATGCTGAAAAACACCTATATACCCTTACTGACCCAAAGAAGGTAGATTGGCTTAATCATGACCACCTCCAAAACAAGACAAGATCAATGTGTATTCCTTTCTATGGAGCTATTCCTCTCATTGCCAGGTTGAAAGGACCATTTACTCTCTCCTCCCTATATATGTTTCTCCTTAGACCTACATGGGTCAAGGTTGAGAATTCGGTTTTTAAAGGCAGGAGGAAAAGTCACACTATGACACTCCCTGTCTGCTGGCAGTTGAGTTTGTGCAATCAATCGTCATCATTTATGGTTGGTTGGGTGTTTGAGTTGTAGGTATGTCCCAATAGCTAAAATTGTTGGGAAGTTAATTTACTTTTAGACCAAAATCATACTTTTTTTCTTTTTAAAAATCATTTTTCATTACTTAATTAATATTTACTGTTATGTGATATACTAGACACCAGTAGTAAATTAGTGAACATACAAAATAGTTACTTATCCTTACCAAATTTTCAGTGGATGGGTATGTTAGTTAGTTTTACATTGTTATAAAAGAATGCATGGAGTTGGATGATTGATTGATTTATTTATTTTTAAAGACTCATTTGGTTCATGATTCTGCATGATGCTGGCACTTACTTGCCTTCTGGTATAGCTTCAGGAATCTTTTGCTTCTGATGGAAGGCAAGTGGAGAAGGCATGTCACATGGTGAAAGCAGGAACAAGAGAGAAGAGAGGTACCAGGCTCTTTTAAACAACCAGCTCTCATATGAACTAATAGAACTCATTCATTATCACAAGAATGTCACCAAGCTATTCATGAAAGATGGGCAGCCATGACCCTAATACCTCCCACCAGGCCCTATCTCCAACATTGAAGATCACATTTAAACATGCAGTTTGTAGAGAAAAACAATCCAAACTATATCATGGAAGATGTAGTCCTAAAAAATAATTATATAAATATAAAATATGTGCTAAGGAAAATAAATTTAGAAGGTACCTAATGATTAATAACTGGAAACCTGTTTTTTTCTGGGTAAGTAAAATACTAGGAGGAGGAAATGGGGCAGAAGAAATGTATGACTAAGTCTCAAATATTAAGGGACATATATGGGGCAGAGAGAACAGCTAACTCAGGTGTCTGGAGAGAGATTGTGGTTATATTCAAAGAATAGAAAGATTCCACCAGAGTTGCAATGAACATGGATAAGAGGGTAAAGTAAAATGTGACTTAAGAGAAAGGTGAAGACCAGATAAATATCCAGAAAATGGCAAATTAAGTACTTAAACTTATCCCAAAGAGGCTGCAAACAGAAGGGAGCCTTACCACACTTACATTTGAGGAAGGTCACTCAGTAGGCAGGGTGTAAAATGGACAGGGGCAACCAGAATGAGTAAGATGACTTCTAGTGGAGAACATAGAGGCTTAGACTGGTACATGGTGATAAGAATGGAGAGGAGTCAACAAATTCAAAATATATTTAAGACATAGAATTAAAATATTACTGCTCAATTTCATGCCTGAGTGTGGAAAATGGAGGAGACGGAGATAAATTCTAGGCATCTGGATCCACATCTGGGTGGAGAAGAATGTCATTTCCCCCTATAAGAAACAATGTAAGGCCATCATTTCTGGGAAGAGGGGACTCTTTCTAGCCTGCTAATATCCAGTTCTCAGTGAAATACCACTTCTTCCATATTAATTTGCTAGGGCCATTGTAACAAACTATTATAGACTGAAATAGCCTTCGTCAGCATAAATGTATTTTCTCACAGTTCCAGAGGCTAGAAGTGCAAGATCAAAGTGTTGGTAGGTTGGGTTTTTCCTGTAACCTTACTACCTGTCTTGCTGATGGTAGCATTTTTGCCGAGTTCTCACATGGTTTCTCCTCTGTGTATGTGCATCCCTGGTGTCTTTTCCTCTCCTTAAAGGACACCACTTGTATCTCACTAGAGCCCCATTCTTAGGATCTCATGTTATCTAAGTAAGGGCTCTGTCTCCAAATTCAATCACACTAGCACTTAGGGCTTCAATGTATGCAATTTTGGGGAACACAATTCAGTCTAAAACACTTTCCCATAGTGCATCCACTGACTACCAGATTCTTGCTTCCTAAACTCTTAATACATGTGGCCCCAATATTACTCATGTTGAAAATAACCATTGTCTAAACATTTCATGATTTTATAAGATATCAAAATGTAGAAATATTGTCTTATAAGATTTTGTATCCCCTTGTGGCACAGGGTTAGGTTATTTTTATAATCGCCAAAAAAAAAAAAAAATGATTGAGTGACAATTAATATTTTAGAGATTTATATATTTCTGGATCAGGTTGTGAGCATCAAGAAGATGAAATATATCCCATGTCAAAGATATTCATGGTTTAGATATTTATTCATTAATGAAAAATGTAATTTATATTTATAAGTTGGTCAACAAGTTTACACAAGACTTAATATTGTAGACCTATTTGTAGATTTGCCATAGGGTCTCATTAACAAACTAAACCTTTAATTATCAAAGGACATTTATATTCCAAATTAATCAAAAGTATTGTAGTCAAACAGTATGCTAACATACAAATCACTTATTATCCGTATCAAGTGAAGACTGAATTCCTCCTTGCAAAAGTATTGACAATGTTTTATAATATTGTAATGGACTCATTCCTTCAGAACTAATCTCGTAAATATATCAATGACTACTCACATGTGCAGATTAGCACAGATTTTTTTAAACCACTAATAAAAGTATAATTTGGATTGTTGACAAGATTTTTAAGTGGGTTATGACATGAAACATTATCACAGTTATATAATATACCTTAACAAGATATTTGATTGAAATAACAGAAGTCTTTTAAAAAGTGTGTCTTAGATGAGAATTTAAGTTCTACAGACAAAAAGGTGATTCTTCTGTTACCTGAATATAAACTTTATTGCATCTGTGAGAGATAACAACTCATCATTTGGGACATCCATTCATTCAACCAACCAATCTTCAGAAAGATTTTACAAGAATCACTATATGTAAGACAGTCTATTTTCTAAAAAAAAATAGAGACAATTCTTAAAATAAAAGAAATTAAAAAGACATTAAAAAGGGTGAAGACGGGGTAGATTAACTTTGGGCAATAAATCAGGATATTGGTTTTAGATTTGTTAAGTTAGAGATGCCTATTAAATACACAAGTAAAAATGTTGACCAGACATTTAAGTCTATTGAAGGAAGAAACAAGGAACAAAATGTATAAAATTTTTAGAGCAGTGTTTGTTGTAAAGGTAACTGGAGATTTAGGATAGTAATTGGGGGTGATGCAGGTTTTGTTTTAATATGGAAGACAATAAGGGGCATATTTTATGCTGATATGAAATACCCAATAGACAGAGACAGTTGATGATACAGGAAAGAAGGAGAAAACTTGTTGAATTGATACTTTTCATTAGATGAGATTGGATGGGATTTATTGCACAAATAAAGACATTTACCATGGAAGGTAGCATTGGGAATATGTCCATAGTGAGGGAGAGGTGAATATCAGAATTAACTGTGTGCAGGTAGGTAGGTAATGATGGTGATATGGTCTTGTGAAAGTTTTCTCTGATTGTTACTAGTTTCTCAGTGTAATTGTAAGCTAGGTCATCAGCTGGGAGTGAACAAGTATTGAGATTGAG
Source organism: Carlito syrichta (assembly GCF_000164805.1). Classification (NCBI taxonomy): domain Eukaryota; kingdom Metazoa; phylum Chordata; class Mammalia; order Primates; family Tarsiidae; genus Carlito; species Carlito syrichta. The sequence continues at coordinate 165,023 of NW_007232749.1, read as the reverse complement.
GAATGAGGAAAAAAAGAACAAAACTGACTGTGGAGAACAGATGCAAATGAACTAGAACAATTTGGGATAATTGCCAGATAGTAATAGGGGCCTATGTGAGGTTACTAGTCACAAATTAATGTGAGACAAGTCAGCATGACTGTACGTTTTCCCCAGGCTTGTTTAGCTATGCAGCTGCAGGCAAGAGTAGAGTAAAAAAAGGCAAGATTGGTTGTTTTGCCATCAAATACAGTGAAATAGCATAGTGGCATGATAATTAGGGAATTGTGCAGTGCATAACTATGATGACAGATGTTGGAATTTAGGCTGGTTGAAGAATAAACTGAGAGTATAAAAGGGAATGAGAAATAATGAAAATGTGTAGAATCAATGGATTAAAGATTCTGGATGCTAATAGATTTTTAAGATTTAGGGACTAGAAAGAGTGAGATGAAAAAGTAGAAAATGTTAGTTGGAGTATGGATTGCTTAAAACTGAGATTCTATAGGAGATGCAGTAAATGAAATAACAAAGTCTATGATATGTCTATGGTAACTTGAGGTCCCGGTAGAAAAAATTCATCAAGGGAAATCTGAATGGGGAAGATGTAGGAAGGACTGTCTAGGTGGACATCAGAATCACCAAGTCTTATGTCAGGAACAACAGTTTAGAGAATAATGAACCTAAAACTCAAATCTCCAAGGAATAAAAGGAAAATGGTAGTTTAGATTTATGATGTGAGATTGTAAGAAGTGACAGAGAGAGCAAAATGTTCTGCCAATGGCACTAAAAGTAGAGAGAAGAGCTTCCTTATGTCCAGGTAAAGGAGGGTTGTTCGGAGCGATGAATACGTGCCACTTCATGAGTGAAGAGAGAAAAATGTCTAGGTTTCAGTGACAACAAGGTAAAAGAAACATTTTGGAGAAAAGGATGAGGATGTAGAGATTTTGCTAACTAGACTTCCTCATAAATATAGTAATAGCATTTTCCAGTAAGAGAGTCCATATATATAGAATGTCCCTGGTTAAGCGATGTTTACAGTAAATAAACATACAACATATGTATTTATGAGCCATGGCTCCCTGGAAAATGTCATGTAAACTGGGGTACAAAATGGATTGTTTCATAAACTTAATACCCTCTGAATTGGGAGACAATGATCTCCCCAAAGAGACTGTGGGTGAAAGAGTAAATGTGTGATATAGAAATGAAGGACAGGAAGATATGTCCTCAACGTCTCAAACTTCTCCCCACGCTTCTGAACTTCTTGATTGTTTATATCCTTAATTGCAAGACATCCTTGTTTGCTTATTTTAGAAAGACTCGAGAACTCTGATTTCTATGAGTATGATTTGGCAATCCATTCCTAAGTATCAGTGCAGTTTATTAGCTCAAATAATACGTTAGTCACATTTTTAAGTGCTTGAGGAACAATCTCCTGTCATTTATCAATTCTAACTCAAAGTGATGAAAACTCATTTCATTTCAATTAAAGACAAATTTTCTGTTCATTTGGTCATATTTCACATTTTAGTAGAATATTAACTGCTTGTAGAGAATTTACTTTTTTAAATGTAAGGATACATACTCATATTTATTCTTTCCACAGATATTTATTTAGTGCCTGCACTGTGTTAGTCATTGTTCATGAATCTGAACCAAACGCTATATTTTTCCATCTGCAACCATTGGGTTTTTGTTCCCTCACAATATGTTGTAGACTTTTAATTTTGTAAAATACAGTGAATATATATTTTGTTATTGCAACATCATCAACTTGTTATTAAAGTTTCTATATACCAATCATTATACTCTTGTTGCAGATTAGTAGTAGTAGTATAGAAAGGCAAAGTCTGGAGGCCACACTTTGAGTAGTACTGCAGAAGGAGATATAAAACAATAATACATGCCGGGCATGGTGGCTCATGCATGTAATCCCAACACTTTGAGAGGCAGAAGCTAGAAGATTACCTGAGGTCAGGAGTTTGAGACCAGCCTGGGAAACTTGACGAGACTTCATCACTACAATAAAACCAAAAAGTAACCAGGAATGGTGGCACCTGCCTGTGGTTCTAGCTACTTGGAAGGCTGAGGCAGAAGGATGACCTGAATCCAGCAGATTGAGCTTGCCATTGCACAGTCTGGGCTACAGAATGATAATCTGACTTTAAAAAAAAGACAACAAACCTACAAAAAACAGTAATTTATTGCATTAAAGAATTCATTATGAAAACAGAATTAAAATGAACTATAACCTCAATACTATGGAGTAATACAAAACTTAAGTATTATAAAATAACTAGGTCTACATTGTACTGACAGAAAACAATTTTATCATGAAAAATTTTGTAAGTCAAATTTCCAGAACTAGTAACAAAGGTGTCCTCCAAGGAATGAGACTAAAGTGAAGTGACTGAGGAAAGTATGTGGGTAACAATGCTTTCCTCTTTTAACATCAAGTACCATTTATTTTTCTTTTAATAATGTGCATCTGTTACCTATTTAAGTAAATTGATTTTAAAATCAGCATATAACAATGGACTATTATGCTGCCATAAAGAAGAACAAAATTATGGACTTTGCAGCAACTTGGAAGGATTTGGAGTCTATACTACTCAGCGATTTAACACAGAAACAAAGAACCAAGTACCATATGTTCTCACTCATAAATGGATCCCAAACATTTACCATAATACTGTAAGAAAGGGATTGACAGTAGGGGGAGGAGGGAGTCCAAGAAGCACAAAACATGAATAAGGGTACCTGAACTCAAACCAGGCAAAGTGGGGACCGAAGGTAGGTCCAAACTTTACCTGTATGATGACTACTTGTATACCTAATCCTGAATTGTACGCCATATCTTTAAAATAAAATAAAAATTTTTAAAAAGCAAATAATAATATAATAGAGATGAATGAGGACTTCAACCAGTTCATGAAAAATGAAATTAAAAGGTAAAATTAAAAATATGTTTCTCGTCATTATACACCTAACCCTTAACTGTACCCCACAAAACCATAATAAAAAATACTGATTAATGAAAAAAAAAAAGAAAAAAAAATAAACATTGCTAGTTATATAAATAAACAGAAAAGATGTATTCTAAAAAAAAAAATATATATATAAGTTTCTCAAAATAGCCCCACTAAGTTCAACACACTTTTGTCGATGATATCAGACATTTAAATAGTCTACCCCCAAAGAACTGAGGGTCCAGAGAATTTAACCATGCCAATGAAAGTCATGTTAACCTGTTTTACACTATCAATTAAAGTAGAATTGGTGCCCTTTGCTGACTTTTAAAGATTAGGAAACAAAAAAATGTCAAAAGGAGTCAAATCAGGACTATAAGGTGGATGTCTAGTGGTTTCTCATAGAAGCTCTGATGAAACTGTCCTTGTTTGATGAGAGGAATGAGCAGAAGCACTGTCCTGGTGGGAAAGAACTTTCTGGTGAAGTTTTCCCGGATTTTTTTTTTTCTGCTAAAACTTTGCCTAATATCTCAAAACACTCTTATAAAAGGCAAATATTTACTCTTCTTTGGCCCTCTGTAAAGCCAAGTAACATGCCCTGAGCATATAAAAACTGTTGCCATAACATTTGCTTTTGACTTGTCCATTTTGCTTTGACTGGACTACTACCTCTTTGTAGCCATGGCTTCGGTTATGCTTTGTCTTTGGGATTGTACTAGTAAAGTTATGTTTTAATTCCTGTTATAAGTCTTTGAAAAAAAATGCTTCAGGATCTTGATCCCTCTTGTTTAAAATTTCCATGGAAATCTCTGTTCTTGGCTGCAGCAATAGTTTTGGCACCCATAGAGTGAAAAATTTGCTCAACTTTAATTTTTTGGTCAGAATTGTGTAAGCTTAATCAGTTGAGATGTATATGGGGAGAGCTATTGTTTCTGCTGTTAATCCTCGACCCTCTTCTATCAGGACATAAATAAGATGAGTATTTTCCTTGCAAATTATTAACATGGAAGGCCTGCTGTTGCAGGTTTCATCTTCAACATCATCTCAACTCTTCTATTTATTTATAAACTGCTGATTTCTTTGGAGAATTGTCCCCATAAACTTTTCATAAATAATCAATGATTCCACCATTCTTCTGCCCAAATTCTGCCATAAATTTGATGTTTGTTCTTGCTTCAATTGTAGCTGATTCATATTGTGCTGTTCAGGGCTCTTTCAAACAGATGTAATATCTTTTTTAGTGCCTGAAACTAAATTCTGTTCAGACACACTATAAAAAGTTAATATTAGTTTATTTGGGGGCAAAACTTTTTGAAATCCATGCATAATTTTTATAATATGTATTTTTCATGAGCTTTTTGAAGATCCTTTGTATAAAGATCTGGATACCTTTTAGTAAAATATAAATATGTTCTTCAAAACTCCTTATAAAATATTAATACATTTAATGATAACAATATTACTCTGAATGCATTTACTCTCCCTTCTGCTTATGTATTTGATACACAACTTGCTACCTCATACCACACACAATATGTATGTATATAGTTTACATAATATTCAAATTTTTCTGCCATTGATTTTTATTAATTTTGTTTTTAAAAAAGGTGGGTCATAATAGATGTTCTAAATACTTGTGGATTAAATTTTTAAAAACATTATTTTTTGGACAATACATCCATTCAAAATAACTATCAAAGGACTCAATTATGTTGAGATTTGAGCATGGTTGTTTCTCTTGTCTCAATCTTATAGCCTAGTCATATGTATACCACATGAGAAGGCCAACTTATACACAAAAGGAGAGAACAGCTTTTCAAAAGGAAAATCCAAAGCTTATTATTCAACTTTTCCTGTTATGATGACTTTTATATATTTGAGCATAATTTTCCTGAATGCTGCAGCCTGAGAAGCCAAGTAACAGTAACAATAATCATTAAAAGACTTCTGATGTCATACTTCAAGTGATGTTATCATGAAGATTCATAAGAATGAACATGGCCCAATCATAAATTGATGCCTTTTCTGGACATTTCAAAAATAGAGAAGTATCTAAGAGTATTGAAACGAGAGAAGCCACTGGTCATGGTTGTCATTCTTTACCTTTCATTATTAACTGTATTAATTAACTAATTCATTCAACACATAACCCTGGAACTGAAATTCTGTTTTCAAAATATGATGCAATGTGCTGTGTTTGGGGAGTGTAACCACAGAGATAATAAAGATTTGACTTCTGTCTTTAAGTAGTCAGCAATTAAGGGAGAGAGATATGTTAGGTGAATAAGTAATAATAACAAAAATTAAAGTATATTATGAACGATAGGAGACAGGTCTAAGAAGAATGTAAAGTAAGAAAATATGACTTGACTTTTAGGCATCAGGGTGAGTTTCACTGACGGGGCTATTCAAACAGCAAAATCAAATTGTCGAGGAAATTCACCCAACACCATCTTCTTCAGAGAGACCAGCAATGCATTGGGTTACACTTTTTTCCATGCAGAGTCATGAACTCCTTAATGGAAATTGGTTGTTCTCAATTGAGATGGCATCAGGACACCATATTAACACCATTACAGGATATTAGGTGCTCAATAGTCCTTCTTGTGATTCAGTTCATGTTCTGGAAAGTGAGCTTTCTTGCATTTTCTGAACAAATACACAGGAAGGAAGCAGGTTTGTACTGAAAGTTGAGTAAGAAGTGTATTATCTGCAACTGCCACTGAATACAATGTTTTCATAATTGGGAGAACAAGCTCTTAATTAGGCTGGTCGTGGTGGTTCATGCCTATAATCCTGGCACTTGAGAGGTCAAGGCCGGAGGATCACTTGAGGCCAAGAAAACATAGCAAAACCTTGCCTCTACAATAAATAAATGAATAAAATAGCTCTTAATTATAAAATGTTTTGTTCTTGAATGTGACTAGTATTGCAAAAGCTTAAGAAGATGAATATTAGAATTAGACATACTTAGGTTCAAGCCCTAGGCTGACTACTATCCTTAATTGCTGACTACTTAAAGACAGAAACCCTATGATGAAATTTACTAGCTGTGTGACTTTGGATAAATTATTTTATTCTTCTACATCCTTGATTCTTCCATTGCAAAATGAACATTAGGGAATGTATAATAAATATATGTCTGACACAAAGTAAGCATTTGATAAATTTGACTTATTCTAATAATAATAATAGCATAACTATTTAGGTGCCAAGCATGACTATTCCATATTTAAGGCCCAAAGGATAGTTCCCTTGCCTAGAAATATCTCCACTACTTTTTCACATACCCAGGCTCACCCCATGATTCAGTTTAAGTCCAACTTTATTTATTTATTTATTTACTTTTTATTTTTTTTTGAGTTGGAGTCTCACTCTGTCGCCCAGACTGGAGTGCAGTGGCCGCTCCTGGCCACCGCAGCCTCGACCTGCTGGGCTCCGGCGATCCTTCCGCCTCAGCCTTCCAAGTAGCCGGAATTACAGGCATGTGCTACCACGCCCGGCTGATTTTTTGATTTATTGTAGAGATGAGATCTCGCTGCCCAGGCGGGTCTCGAACCCGCGGGCTGAGGCAATCCACTCACCTCAGCCTCCCAAAGGCGCGGGATTACAGGCTGAGCCAACGAGCCCGGCTAAGTCCAACTTTACTTTTTTTCCTACAATGCTTGGAATAGTTCTGGCTTTCAAATGAATATTTATTTCACTAAATGCAAAATAACGTTTGTTGGTCAAGTGAGAGTGCTAGTAGATGGTTAAAGACATGCTAAGATTAAACCATACCAGCTATTTCTAGCATAATAACTTGAATATTGTGGAAACACCATCAATATGATTGCAAGAGTAGTGCTCCACTACAGCTTCATCCACCAGCTTGAGTCCTCTCCTGCTCTGTTGAGAGCAGTGCTGTGCCTGAGGTCCCACGGGGACACTCCGGCAGCAGAGAGAGACCACCTGGTGGTGGAGTGAGGCCGGTGTATTCAGGAGATGTGATCCCTGAGCATCTGGCTTATATTTCCAAGACTTCAGCCACCCCTCTTCAGTCTTGAGATCAGGATCCAGCCAGCTGAGAACTAACCATGAAACAGTAAACAATGTCGTGGAAAAGGAGTCACAAGATGGTGACCCAACAGGTTGGACTGTGAGAGTCTCCGCAAAAGCAAGTGTCCATAAAGACTCTCTGCATGAGTAGGCTTGTACTGGTGGGTAAGTGAAAGTCCATCTGAGGGGAGACTAGGGCTCATGCACCTGGGGCTCCTTTCTTGTGGGGACCGAATGAGGGCTGTCTGACCAGCAGGCCTTGAGCAAAGGCAACGCCCCCAAGCAAAGGCAGGCTCCTGCTTGGTTGCTCTGCATCCTAGTTAAAGAGCAAGGGATTCAACCTACTACACAGAATGGTGTCTCAGAAGCCCACACATTTGGCTGCGCATAGTACAGATAAAGCCTTAGTTACAACAAGATAACCGCAGAACAGCTTGCCATTTAGGTAGCAACAAAATTCTGATATAGCTCCCTCACAGACCTTGAATCCTCTCCAACTTCCTTTGTGCTTGATTATAAAATAAACATGCTGAGCTAGTTGGGGACCACTTCTCCTTCATCAGAGGAAAGTGTCCCACCTGGCCCAGCTTTTCTTTATGTCTTTGTGTCTGTGTCTTTCTTAATTTCTCACTGCTGTCTCTGGAAACCCTCAAGGCAACCACGTGGGCCATGGCACCCTCTGAAGGTGACTGCAAGTCCCACTGCCCTGAGATTGGAGCCACTGCTGTGCAAGAGCATATGCTGCTCACAGGATTCTCCTGAGAGGAACCTGCCAAATCCAGCCGATTCTCATTGCCTGGCGCCTGGTGCACACCATCATTTGTTATAGCAAATTAGCTGGAGCCCCGGATCCAATCAGTGGAGAGAGAAGATCAGGGAGAACCAGAGAGGAGCCCCATCCCTGGTAAGGAAATGCCAGCTGCAGGACCAGGGAGAGACATGTATTGCCACACCCAGCTCTGCCTAGCCTCTAACTTGGGACCTAAAGTAATCTTATCATACTGGGAGAGACAGAGGCCCCTGCCCAATGCTGGATCAGACACAGGTCAGATGTGAGTGACAAACTTGGCAGGCAGCAAGTCGGGGGAGTCCAGATCTGATCCAACCTCCTTCCACAGTAGGCCTGGGGCATCTGACCCAAGTTGTGAGCAACCCTATTAGCCTGCACTGAGAGCAGAGGGCCGGGGCTAGAGATCAGAACTGAAAGGATGTTGGACTTACAGGAATGACCTCAGAGCAAGTTTGGTTCCTTCTTTTTTCTTTTCTTTGTTTGTTTTGCTCATTTTTGTTTCTTTCTTGTTTTAATTTTGTTTTTCTCTCTTTCTTTCTGTTTTTGTTAACATTTTTGTACTTGTTTTTTCCTGTTATGCTATTGATTTTTTTCTCTAGACTTTCTGTTTGTGTATGGGAAGAGTACATCAATAGGGAGGTTATGTTGGTTTGTGTGTTTGTATGATCATCTGTATGTTTTATTTTTTTTACTCTTTTCTGTCCTTGTGTCACGATTCATTTGTTAGTTGGTACATCTGTCTGTTTTCCCTCTTACTCTTCTCTCTCTCCACCTTCCTCTTGCCCCCCTCCTTTCTTTTTCCATTCTTTTCCTTTTTCTTACCTCATTTTGCTTTCAGGGAGCAAACCTATAGCTTCACTCCATGAACAGATTGTAAGGCAGTGGGAGGTGAGTTCCAGGGTGCTCATATGCCAGAGACCAGCTTCAGCCAGGTTCAGGGTACCCCAAAGGTGGAGACAGCATCGGCGACTGGGGTGAAGAAGAGAGAAAGAAAGAGACTGAACTCCAGTCTAGTACAGAAGCGAATGAGTGTTATTGGGTATTACAACGGGTCTTTTATACACAAAGTCAGATGTGGGAGGGGCATCCCCCACCCACCAGAAACCTTAATCCATGAAAACTTAATCAATGATTGCCTTTAAACTCTTTTCATACAATAATCTTAAAATCCCATAACAAAGGATAACCTAATCTGTGACTGATATATTCTATAAACCTTTTTTATCCTAAGCTGATTGATTTATGCCAAGTTAAACAATTCTATAGAAGCTTAAGTATTTACTTTACAACCAAAAGTGGCCCATCCCAGAATGTTTGGAATGTGGCCCAGTCCAAAGTTCACAGTGGGCTACCTGCAAGTAACCCAGCCACATTCTTTCAACAAAATGGCTGTCTTCTAAAACTATATTCTACAATTTACACCTTCAATAAATCCTAAGATCATGACCCAGAAGCCTGTGACCAATACTAA
>NW_007232749.1:84998-155753 GCF_000164805.1 Carlito syrichta | reverse complement strand
GTAAGTGGAAGAATGGGAGCAATGAGCTTCTAAAGTTAGCTTGTGTTTGTCCCGGTCTCAGAGTTTTTCTGTTTTGAGCTCACAGGAGCTTAATCTGGTTAGTGCTGAGTAGAAAGGAGGAGGAAATGGGGTCAAATAGCTCCCGAATGCATCCTAGTGGTCTCGGGGTCAATGGCCCTTCCTGATCCCTAATGCTCAGTGGGCCTCCATGGCTGGTTCCCAACACTCATACACCTGTTCGTGGATACTGGGGGAGTGGCAGACAGATTTTGAATCAAAACTCCCCCCTCAATTAAATCTCAAAACTGCAAAAAGTATAGCTCCCAACCCACAGTCCAGCTTCAGAATTTAACAAAGCCAGAGGATCAACATAAGAAAGAATAGGAGATTAAGCAAACAGAAGTAAAAGCAACCCCGCCATCCTGAACAACAGAATTAAAGAAGAGGGAAAAAAATAGGTGGAAGGAAAATCTACACAAATTAAGAAAAAACAAAAGAAGAATATGGGTCTTAGACACTGAGAAAAGAGACTTTGGAATGCAAACAGTGAAGAACCCCCAGAATGACTGATCTCAAACTACAAACACAGATATCAAGACATTAATAGAGAGAATAAATAGAATTGAGGAGAGATAAGAATAAAGAATGAAGCAGATGATAACTGAGATAACAGCAGTAAAGAATAATGTGAATGGAATAAATAACAAACTGATAAGCATGGAAAGCATAATTAGTGAAGCAGAAGAAAGAACCTTAGAGCTTGAGGATCAAAATATAGAACAAGAACAACTGTCAAAAACATAGAAAAGAGGCTTAAAAAGACAGAACAAAACTTTCAACAGACAAGCAACTATTTCAAGAGGCTGAACCTAAGAGTAATTGGACTTTCTGAAGCAGAAAGAGAGACAGAGACCAGCCTGGAACAAACATTCCATGAAATTATTCAAGAAAACTTCCCTCATCTCATCAATGATATCACCATTCAAACACAAGAGATTCAGAGAACCCCTGCAAGACAACCAATGAGAAGACCAACTCCTAGACACATAGTAATTCACCTAAACAAAGTGGGTACAAAAGAAAAAATCCTAAAGGCAGCAAGAGAAAAAAGTCAGACTACCTATCGGGGAATACCAATTCGAATAGCAGCAAATTTATCTACAGAAACACTTCAGGCTAGGAAAGCTTGGAGCCCAATCTTCAAAATTCTCAAAGATAAACAGTATCAACCTAGAATAACCTACCCAGCTAAGCTAAGCTTCATCAGTGGGGGAGAATTGAAATCTTTCCCAGACTATCAATCCCTAAGAACTTACATTGCCTCTAGACCAGCTCTACAAGAAACACTTAAGAAAGTATTAAACACAGAGGAAATGAAAAAAAGAACAACATTCTTCACAGAGTGCAGTAAAAAGATTGAAAACACAAATGAATCAATCCAAAAATTAAAAGAAAGATAATAAACAGGAACAACAACAACTCTATAAGAACCTCATGACAGGAATAAACTCTCACAATTCAATAATGAACCCGGATGTAAATGAACTCAATGCACCACTGAAAGACAAAGAATAGAAAAATGGATAAAATATCATGCAGCAACATTATATTGTCTCCAAGAGACTCATCTCACCAGAAAGGACAGTCCCAGACTCAAAGTAAGAGGATGGGAAGCAAAATATTAGGTGACTGGAACACAAAAGAAAGCAGGAGCTGCAATCTTAATATCAGACAAAATACCCTTTAAGTTATCAAATATTTGAAAAGATACAGAAGGTCACTACATAATGATAAAATGTTCAATCCATCAACAAGAAATATCCATCCTAAACATATATCCTCCCAACATAGGAGGAACAACTTTCATAAAGCAGCTTCTAGGCAAATTTAAAAAAGATATTGACTCTAACACTATCACAGCTTGGGACTTTAATACCCCACTCACAACCCTAGACAGATCATCAAGACAAAAAAATCAGCAAGGAGATCCGGAGCCTCAATGTGACTCTTGGCCAAATGGACTTAACTGATACCTACAGTACACTCCACCCAATGACCACAGAATATACATTCTACTTATCACCACATGGAATGTACTATAAGATCGACCACATCCTTGGCCATAAATCAAGCATAAACAAGTTTCATAAGATTGAAATTCTGCTATGCACCTTCTCAGACCACAGTGGAAAGATATAAATATCAACACCAACAACATTCCCCCAAAACCCACAAAGACATGGATACTAAACAAAATGATGCTGAGCAACTCCTGGGTCAACATGGAAATCTAAACAGAGATTAAAAGATACCTGGAAACAAATGAAAATGAAGAAACATCTTACCAAAACTTCTGGAATGTCATGAAAGCAGTAGTAAGAGGGGAATTCATATCTCTACAAACACACATGAAGAAAATGGAAAGATCACAAGTTAACAGCCTAACAAATCACCCAAGGAAGCTGGAAAAGCAAGACCACCAAAGCCCTAACTTCAGCAGAAGAATCCAGATCTCCAAAATAAAAGCCCAAATCTGGAACATAGAAGACAAAAAGATAATACAAAAAATCAATGAAACAAAAAACTGGTTCTTTGAAGGAATAAACAAGATTGATGGTCCCCTAGCTAGACTGACCAAGACAAAGAGCGAAAAAGTCCACAAAAACTCAATCAGAAACACAAAAGATGAAGTCACAAATGATCCCAAAGAAATCAAAAGTTCATTAGAGACTACTATGTACACTTGTATAGAAACAAACTTGAAAACCTAAAGGAAATGGGGGGCTTTCTGACATCCCACACCCTTCCCAGGTTGGAACAAGAAGAAATTGAGACCCTAAATAGACCAATAGCAATCCAGGAAATTGACTATGTCATAAGAAAACTACCTACAAAAAAAAGTCCCGGACCAGATTGCTTTCCAGTAGAATTCTACAAAACATACAGGGAGGAACTGATAACAATCCTATTGAAAGTATTCCAGGTGATTGAGAAAGATGGAACTCTCCCCAAATCATTTTATGAAATGTGATTGTCTTTTGCACATTTATTTTATGCGCTGAGACTTTGCCAGAGTCCTTTATCAGTGCAAGGAGGTTTTTGACAGATTCTCTTGGGTTTTTGAGGTGTAGAATTATGTCATCTACAAAGAGGGATAACATCACATTGATACCCAAGTCAGGTAAAGACCCAACAAAAAAAGAGAACCACAGGCCAATATCCTTGATGAACATAGATGCTACAATTCTCAACAAAATCCTACAAACTGGATTCACCAACACATCTCAAAAATCATCCACCATGACCAAGTAGGCTTCATCCCCAGGATGCAAGGCTGGTTTCACATTTGTAAGACATAATTAAATATATCAACAGATGTAAAAACAAAAGCCACATGATTATATCATTAGATGGAAAAAAAGCTTTAGACAAAATCCAGCACTCCTTTTTGATAAAAACCCTTGAATATCTAGGTGTACATGGAACGTACCTCAAAATAGTAAGAGTCATCTATGAGAAACCCACAGCCAGCATACTACTAAACAGACAGAAATTGGAACTATTTCCCCTGAAAACTGGAAGAAGAAAAGGATGCCCACTCTCACCACTCCTGTTCAACATAGCTTTGGAAGTCCTAACTAGAACAATCAGAGAAGAGAAGGTGATCAGGAGTATCCAAATAGAAAAAGAGGAAATCAAGTTATCCCTCTTTGTAGATGACATGATTCTACACTTCGAAAACCCAAGAGAATCTATCAGAAATCTCCTTGCACTGATAAAGGACTCTGGTAAAGTTTCAGGGTATAAAATAAATGTGCAAAAGACGATCGCATTTCTACACACTAATAATAAACAAACAAAACCAAATAAAAAGCACAATCCCATTCACAATAGCCACACACAAAAAAATGAAATACCTTTGCATCTTCCTAACCAAAGACATGAAAGACTTTTACAGTAAAAACTGCAACATGCTACTCAAATAAATCAAAGATGACACAAACACATGGAAAAATATTCCATGTTCATGGATTGGAAGAAGCAACATTGTTCAGATGTCCATTCTACCTAAGGCAATCTACAGATTTAGCGTAATACCCATCAAATTACCAGCAGCATTCTTTTCAGATCTAGATCTAGAAACAACAATACGGGAATTCATATGGAAACATAAACGACCAAGAATAGACAAAACAATCCTCAGTCAAAAAACAAAAAACACACACAAAAAACCAGGAGTTATCACACTCCAGACTTTAAACTTTATTATAAAGTAACAATAATCAAAACAGCCTGGTATTGGTACAAGAAAAGGCCTATAGACCAATGGAACAGAATTGAGACTCCAGAAGGAAAACCTCAATTTCTCAACTAACTCATCTTCAACAAAGTCTCCACCACCAACTGCTGGGGAGAAGAGAACCTATTCAGAAAATGGTGCTGGGAAAACTGACTGACCACATGCAGAAGATTGAAACAGGACCTGTACCTTTCCCCATACACAAAAATCAACTCTAAATGGATCAGAGACCTAAATGTAAAACCTCAAACTATAAGAACCTTAGAATGCAGGAGACACTTTTATGGAAATTGGAACTGGCAACTAATTCCTGATCAAAACCCGAAGTGCCCATGCCATAAGAGATAAGATAGACAAGTGGGACCTCATGAAACAGACAAGCTTCTGCAAAGCCAAAGAAACCATCAAGAGAGCAAGCAAACATCCCACAGACTGGGAAAAAATATTTGCCAACTCTATGTCTGACAAAGACCTAACATCTAACATCTACAAGGAACTCAAATGTGCTGAAAAGAAGAAAACAAACAGTCCCATTACAAAGTAGGCAAAAGATTTGAATAGACAGTTCTCAAAAGAAGATGTATGAGCAGCCAACAGATACATGAAAAAATGTTCAGCCACACTTGTCATCAAAGAAATGTAAATTAAAACTACACCGAGATAACCACCTAACTCCCATCAGAATGGCCATTTTCAATAATTCAAAAAATAACAGATACTAGAGAGGATGTGGCAAAAAAGGAACACTTCTACACTGTTAGTGGGAGTGTAAACTAGTACAATCTCTGTGGAAAACAGTGTGGCAATTACTAAAAGTTCTAAAAATTGACCTTCCATATGACCCTGCAATCCCCCTACTGAGAATATACCCAGAAGAACTAAATCAATCTATAGAAAAGATACCTGCACACATATATTTATTGCAGCATTGTTCACAATAGCAAAAACATGGAACCAACCGTGCTGCCCATCAAAAGAGGACTGGATTTAAAAAATGTGGTACATATACACAATTGAATATTACGCAGCCATAACAAAGAACAAAATCTTGAACTTTGCAGCAACCTGGATGGACTTAGAATCTAGAATATTGAGTGATCTTTCACAGAAACAAAGAACTGTGTCACATGTTCTCACTCATAAGTGGATCTTAAACAACTCTCATAATATTATAAGAAAAGGATTGACAATAGTGGGAAATTGAGGGGTTGTGGGGGGCTGGGAGGTGGGATTGGCAGTAGCTGGAATCTGCCTGGGGAAGAGGGGGCACACCTCATCAACAAGGGTACCTGCACAATGAATATTTGTATACCTAACACTGAATTGTACCCCACAATTATAAAATAAAAAATTTAAAAGTTAAAGAAAAAAGAAAGACTAGTTAGACTTCATAGCTTCAAGTTATGACCCCAATCGCTTACTAGGTATATGATTTTGTGCAATTCATTTCACCTTTCCAAAACTTAGTTTTTTTATCTGCAAAAAGGTAAACTAGGCATAATGTTTCATAATGTTGTACTTCTTGACCTGCAATCAGTTGTTTTCACCATTTTGAATGTGTTTATGACATCAGTGATCATTGCACCATCATTATGCATATCATGAATTGTACTATAAAAATACATGGAGGCCAGTTACTTCTGGAATGGTGACTTGTCTGTAATGGATTCCCCACTGAACATTTTAAGCTTTATCTAATATGAAGAATATTTATGACTTACATGTGACTTAATACTTACTGGCTCTGGATTCAAGTGACTTGAATTTAAATTTTGACTCTGCCATTCACTAGCACATAACTCTCAGAGTTTTATTCAAAATATAGGTGATTCTAGAGAGATTCTTGATGATGGGTTTTCTTAAGAATTTCTGCGTAATATTAATGGCACTGATGTCAATAGTACATTAAAATTAGTCATTTCGGGGCAAGATGATGACAGAACCTGTGCAGTGTGAGAGCCTCTGCTTGGGAACATCCGCCATTCTCAGGGCACCTCTTGGAAAAAGACAGCACAGATCAGCTGTCTTTTGGTACCAGGCACCTGGCCCACACCACCACCTGTGACAACAGGCCAGACACTGGCAGCAGGACTATGAAAAAAGCATGAGGAGGAAATCTGGAGCTGATCTCTGCCACAGAAGATGAGGGCCACCACTATTTTCTGTCCTGGCCCGAACAGAGATCTGCTTTAGCCTGCACAATTCAGAGCAGCCTGCATCCTGGGATTGAGGGAATATCTCCACACCTCTCTGAAGATTGACCATGGTTCGCCCAGAAAGGATAGTCCAACTGCACGATATCAGAGAGACAGATGCCCTACCTCCACACCGGATCACACACAGACACATGCAATCCGTGTAGGAAGCAGCACCAGACAGTTGGGGTGAATCTTGATCTGAATCACACCTCCTGCCCCCAGCAGTCCCCGAGGCATTTGACTCACATTGAAAGCAGCCTCATCCACCCACAATGAGAACAGAGGCAAAGGACAGGAGCCTACTCTCTACCTCAGGGAGTCAAAAGCAGCAGGGCTTGGATAGCACTGGTTTAAAAAAAAAGAAAGAAAGAAAGAAAAGAGGAAGAACCTGGAGTTCCAGAAATGGCCACAAGAGGGAACTAATTTTTTTTTATGTTAGTTTTTGTTTTATTGATTTATTTATTTTTCTATTTTTTGACTCACTCTTTCCGCACACATCTTTCTATATTGGTCTTCTGACTGAATTTTTCTCCCTCCTTTGTTTTTGCTTCTGTTTTTTTCCACATGGGCATTTAAGAGGGTGAGTGTGTCTTCATTTTATTGATTGTTAATCTTTTAGCTTCCTTGCCTGTTTGTTCTCCTTCTTTTCCCGCTTTCTCTTCATCTTCCTTTCTTCACCCTTATTTCTTTCTCTGTTTATTCCCTTCTCTTATCTCCTTCTGGTTTCAGGGAGTACACATATGCTTCCACCACATGGACATATTATAACGTGGTGGAAAGTGTGTTCCAGGGGGCCCACCTTCCAGTCAGTGGATACTGAGATTTGAAGATTGCTTCTGAACAGTAGTTCCCCTCATTATACTTTGATCAAATCTCAAGTCTGCAAAAAGACAGTACAGTCTCCCACCCCCAAATTGGCTTCAAAATTGAACAAATCTAGGAGCTCTACTAAGGAAGAATATAGGGTTGAACCAATAGAAGTGCAAGCTATCCCCCTCACTGAGCATCAGATTTCAGAGGGGGAAAACAAATAGTGGGGGGAAAAATTCATTGCAAATGAGGTAGAATCAATGCAAGAACATAGGTACCCCCCCCCCGCCCCGGACCCCTGGAAAGGCAGCACCTCAGAATAGAGACTTTAGAACTCAAAGAATGAAGAGCCCCAAAATGACTGGTCTCAAACCACACATCCAGATATCAAGGTAGTATGGAGAGAATTAATAGAAATGAAGAAAGACAAGAAGAAAAATATGAAAGAGTTGATAGCTGAGATTATAGTAGTAAATAATACAGTATACAAAATAAATAACAACCTGACAAGCATGGAAAGCAGAATTAACTAAGCAGAAGAATCACAGAGCTTGAAGACCAAAATATGGAACTAATCCAATCTGTTAAAAACATATAAAGGAAGCTTAAAAAGATGGAACAAGCTGGGCTTGGTGGCTCAGCCTGTAATCCTGTGCTTTGGGAGGCTGAGGTGAGTGGATTGCCTGAGCCCGCAGGTTTAAGACCTGCCTGGGCAACTTGGCGAGACCTCATCTCTACAATAAAAAAAAAAATTAACCGCGTGTGGTAGCGTGCATCTGTAGTTCCAGCTACTTGGAAGGCTGAGGCAGAAGGATTGCCAGAGCCCAGCAGGTTGAGGCTGCAGTGGCCAGGAGTGTGCCACTGCATTCCAGGCTGGGCGACAGAGTGAGACTCCAACTCAAAAAAAAAAAAAAAAAAGAAAAGAAAAGAAAAAGAAAAAGAGAAAGATAAAACAAATCCTTGAAGAGATGTGCAATTATAGTAAAAGACCAAACTTATGCCTCATTGGAGTCTCTGAAGCAGAAAAGGAGAACAAGAGCACCCCAGAATGAACATTCCATGAGGTAATGGAGGAAAATTTCCCACACCTCATCAGAGATGTGTCTGTCTAAACACAAGAGATTGAGAGGACCCCTGCAAGGCATTAGATGGGAAGACTAGCACCTAGACACACAATAATTCACTTACATAAAGTAGTCATAGAAGAAAAAAATCCTAAAGGCAGAGAGAGAAAGATCAGACTACCTACTACGGAAGACTAATTAGAATAGTGGCAGATTTATGTAGAGAAATACTACAGGCTAGAACAGACTGAAGTCCAGTCTTTAAAGTTCTCAGAAATAAATAATTCCAACAAAGAATTTCCTACCCAGCTAAGCTAAGCTTTATCAGTGAGAAAAAATAAAATCCTTCCCTGACATTCAATCCCTAAGTGTTTATGCTGCCTCCAGACGAGCTCTATTGTTGGGAGCTGGCCATGGAGGCCCACTGAGCATTAGGGATCAGGAAGGGCCGTTGACTCCGAAACCACTAGGATGTGTTCAGGAGCCCATTCCCTCTCTCCTTTTCCACTTGGCACCGCAACCAGAAAAGGCTCCTGCTGACTCTAGCAGAAAACTCTGAGACCGGAACATACACAGCTAAACTTGGCGGTCTATTGTTCCCATTTTCCACAATTTGTGGTTTTTGCCTTTAAACAATTTAAGTTCAACTTTGAGTCACATTGAGGAGCCTTAGTGCAGGTCACAGGTTCTCTTGATGTGATTTTAGAAATCTATAGATATAAGTTTTAGGAAATAGTTTATATAGATTAAAGAAAATTTAGGTAACCATTTTATTGTAAAAGTGTGTTTAATTTTGCTTGATTTAGGGGGGCCAGTGAAATTTGAATTAGGCCAGCTGGTGTTAGGAGAGTGTAACCATAACAGCAATTTTTTTTAATAAAAACTAGTTTAAATTAGCACAAAATAGTAAAAGTTAATAATTCATTATGGTAGTTTCGGGTTTAGACATTGAGAGATGTTATTTCAAGATGATATAGTTGTAATACAATTAAGGACACATAAAAAACTGGTTTGGGGAACATTAATCAAGCATAAAAAACAAAAAGACAATTTGTGGTTGTTCTTCCTCATGTAAGAAAAGACATTTGCTTGAGAGTGAGGGGTATCCTTTGAGAGTGGGGGGTGTCCCTTGTGCACCTGGACCTGTTCATGTGAAAGGCACATGCTACCTTTTGTGTCCTGTGATGATGACTTTGCAGTTTGGGGATAAAAGCCCTTGGATAACACTCAATAAACGGCTTCTGCTCATATTAAACAATAGACCAGTCCCCTTCTTTCTCCCCCCTAGTTGCCTACTCCGTCTCACCTCCAGGAACCTCTGAACCTTGCACTCTACAAGAGATGTTTAAGAAGATATTGAGAATAGAAGAAAAAGAAAAGAAAAAAGAAAAAAAAAAAAAAAGAATGACCACAGTCTTCCCAAGAATGCAGGAAACAGAATCAACACAGCATGCACTGTGACTGCAAAATTAAAAAATACACATATATCAGCCCTAAATCAAAGGAAAACCAACAAATAAAGAAACAAACAAACAACAACAACAAACTTTATAAGAGCATAATGACAGGGACAAACTCTCACATTTCAGTAAGCAGCCTGAATGAATGGACTGAATGCAACACTGAAAAGACATAGAATGGCAAATGGATTTTTAAAAAATGACCCTACAATCTGCAGCCTCTACGAAATTCATCTCATCATAAAGGATTACCACAGACTCAAAGTTAGAGGATGGAAAACAAATTACCAGAAGGGATCACAAAAGAAGGCAGGAGTTGACATCTTAATATGAGGCAAAACAACCTTGAGGTTGTAAAAAAATTAAAATGATATAGAAGGACACTACATAATAATAAAAGGTTCAATCCATCAACAAGATATATCTATCCTAAACATATATGCACCCAACACAGGAGCACCAGCTTTTGTAAAACAGCTACTAAGTAAACTTAATAAAATATTGACACTAGCACTATCATAGCTGGAGAGTTAAATACCCCCCTAAACAGATCATCAAGGCAAAAAATGAACAAAGAGATCTGGAACCTCAACTTGACACTTGACTAAATTAACTTAATATATACCTACAGAATACTCCACCTAATAATTAGGGAATATACATTCTACTTGTCACCACATTAAATGTACTCCAAGATTGACCACATTCTCAGTCATAAATCAAGCATAAACAAGTTTCATAAGATCGAAATACTACAAGGACCTTCTCAGACCACAGTGGAATAAAAATAAATATCAACATCAACAAGATTTCCCCAAAACCCACAAAGATATGGGCATGATGCTGAATGATTCCTGGGCCAACACAGAAATCAAAACAGAAATTAAAATTCCTGAAAACAAGTGAAAATGAAGAAACATCCTACCAAAATCTCTGGGATGCCATGAAATCAGAACTAAGAGGGAAATTGATATGTCTAAAAATACACATCAAGAAAATAGAAAGAGAGTAAGTTAAAAGACTAACAAATCATCTAAGGGAGCTGGAAAGACAAGACCACCAAATCCCTAACTTTAGCAGAAGAATCCAGAACACCAAAATAGAAACCCAAATACAGGACATAGAAGACCAAAATATAGAAAAAAATCAACAAAACAAAAAGCTTATTCTTTGAAAGGATAAACAAAATTGATGGATCCCCCAGCCAGAATGACCAAGAAAAAGAGAGAAAAAGCCCAAATAAACACAATCAGAAATGAAAAAGATCAAGTCATAACTGACCCCAAAGTAATTCAGAAGATTATCAGAGATCACTATGCACACCTGTGTGGAAACAAACTCTATTACTTAAATAAAATGGAGACCTTTCTGGCATCACACAACCTCCCAAAGTTGAAATAAGAAGAAATTGGGACCCTAAATAAATCAATAGCAACCAAGAAATTGACTTTTTCATAAGAAAACTACCTGCAAAAGAAAAGAAAAGGAAAAAAAAAAAAAAAAAAGCCTTGAACCAGACAGCTTTCCAGTGGAATTCTGCAATACAAGGAAGACTTGACACCAATCCTGTTGAAAGTATTCCAGGCAATTGAGAAAGATGGAAATCTCCCCAAATCATTTTATGAAGCTGACATCACACTGATATTTAAACCTGGTAAAGATCCAACAAAGAAAGAAAACTACAGGCCAATACTCCTGATGAACATAGCTGCAAAAATTCTCAACAAGATTCTAGCAAATCGGATCCAACAGAGCATCTAAAAAATCATCCACCATGACCAAGTAAGCTTCATCCTTGTGATGCAGGACTGGTTAACATCTGCAAGACCATAAATGTAATTAAATACATCAACAGCTGTAAAAACATGAACCGCAAGATTATATCATTAGATGCAGCAAAAGTTTTTGACAAAATCCAGCATCCTTTCTTGACAAAAAATTCTTGAACACCTAGGCATAGAGGAAACATACCTCAAAATAGTAAGAGCCATCTATGATAAACCCACAGCCAACATATTGCTCAACGGACAGATATTGTAAGCATTTTTCCTGAAAACTAGAAAAAGACAAGGCTGCCTATTCTCACCCCTCCTGTTCAACATAGTGTTGGAAATCCTAGCTATAGCAATCAGACAAGAGAAGGAAATCAGGGTGTCCAAATAGGAAAATAGGAAGTCAGGTTATCCATCTTTGCTGATGATATAATCCTATGCCTTGAAAACCCTTTGGTAATGTCTCAGTGTACAAAACAAATGTGCAAAAGACTGTTGTTCTTATACACCAACAACAAACAGGCAGAAAGCCAAATAAAAAGCACAATCCCATCCACAATAACCATTAAGAAATTGAAATACCTCAGTATCTTCTTAACCAGAGAAGTGAAAACCTTTACAATGAAAACTACAAAACACTGCTCAAAGAAATCAACAAATGGAAAAACATTCCATGTTCATGGATAGGAAGAATCAACATTGTTAAGATATCCATCCTACCAAAGGCAATCTACAGATTCAATGCAATACCTACTAAGTTACCAGCATCATTCTTCTCAAATCTGAAAATGATAATACCGAAATTCATATGGAAACATAAATGAACAAGAAAAGCCAAAACAATCCTTAGCAAAAGAAACAGAGAAGGAATTATTATACTTTCAGACTTTAAACTTTACTATAAAGTTATAATAATCAAAACAGCCTGACATTGGTACAAGAACAAGTATATAGAGCAATGGAACAATTTAGAGATCTCAGAAGCAAAACCTCAATTTCTCAACCAACTCATCTTCAACAAAACTTCCACCAATAACCACTGGGGAGAGGAGAACCTATTTCATAAATGGTGCTGGGAAAACTGCCTGACTACATGTAGAAGATTGAAACAGGACATTTACCTATCATCATGCACAAAAACCAACTCTAAATGGATCAAAGACCTAAACGTAAAACCTTAAATTATAAGAATCTTAGAAAACACAGGCAACATTCTTATGCACATTGGAATAGGCAATCAGTTCATGATCATACTCCAAAAGCATAAGCCATAAGAGATAAGATAGACAAGTGGAAAGTCATCAAACTGAAAAGCTTCTGCAAAGCAAAAGAAACCATTAAGAGAGCGGGGAGACAGCCTACAGAATGGGAAAAAAATATTTGCAAACTGTATATCTGACAAAGGCCTAACATCCAGGATCTAAAGGGAACTCAAATGTGCCAAAAGGAAAAAACAAGCATCCCCATTAAAAAGTGGACAAAAGACATGAGTAGACACTTCTCAAAAGAAGACATATGGGCAGTCAACAGACACATAAAGTGCTCAGCCTCACTAATCATCAGAGAAATGCAAATCAAAATCACACCAAAATACCGCCTAACTCCAGTAAGAATGGCCATCATTAATAAAAGAAAAAAAAAACAGCAGAGGCTGGCAAAGGTGTGGAGAAAAGGGAACATTTCTTCACTGTTGGTGGGAATATAAATAGTTCAACCTCTATGGGAAACAGTTGGCAACTCCTAAAAGAACTATAAATTCACCTTCCATATGACCCAGCATTCTTCCTGCTGGGAATATACGCAGAGGAGCTCAAATCATTCTACAAAAAAAGATATCTGTACATGTATGTTTATTGCAGCACTATTCACAACAGCAAAAACATGGAATCAACAGTGCTGCCCACTGAAACTGGACTGGATTAAAAAACTTGTTCTCACTCATAAGTGGACCCAGAACATTTACCATAATACTATAAGAAAGAGATTGGCAGTAAGCAGAAACTGCCAGAAGAGGAAGATTAATATTAATAAGGGTAGCTGACCTCAAATCAGGCAAAGGTATGCCCAGACTTTACCTGTATGTTGACCACTTGTATGCCCAATCCTGAGGCATACAAGGTAACCTGTACCTTTAAAATAAAACAAATTTTAAAAAATGTGGTATATATACATGATGGAATATTACACAGCCATAAGAAGGACAAAATTATGGACTTTGCTGCAACTTGGATAGAGTTAGAGTCTATAATATTCAGTGATCTATTACAGAAAAAAAGAACTAAGTACCATATTTTGTCATTCATAAGCAGACATTGAACATTTACCATAATACTATAAGAAAGGCATTGGCAGTCACCAGAAATTGCCAGGAGTGTGGGGGAAACATAACCTCAATAAGGGTGCCTGATATCAAACCAAGTGAAGTGGGAACCAAAAGGAGGCCCAAATTTTAACTGTATGATGTCCACTTGTACACCTAATCCTGAATTGTACTCCACGTCTTTAAAATTAAAAAAAGAAATAAAAAAGAAATTTAGAACTTGGGAAAATAAAAATTAGTAATTTCTCTTTCCCAAAGAGTAGAAATTAGGTATGTTAAGAAGAGAAGAGCATTACTGATAGATAAGTAACATAATTAAACTATCAGTGAGCCAAGAATTTCAAAACTTACGTATATAAAGGCATCTTATCCAACTAAACATGGATGGCTGCCCACTTCAGCAGAGTTTTCTAATCACAACCATCACCTCCAGAGTAATATTAATTACAATATACTCATTAAAATAAAATGAATGTGCTATTCCATGTAATTTTCATGAGAGTTTGGCTGAAAATAATATTGACATTTAAATATTCTTTAATATTCTCTGGGACACCAACCAATATTTCCAACTTCAGCAAATCAATACACAGCATACCCCCACCATTTCCAGTCATTTTAACAATCCCAGAAAAGTACTGTTGGAAGTTAAATAGAAAGTAAAAGTGAGTTTCCAAGAAACTCATCAAGGGTGCTAATTCACAGCTACTATACTGTATTGGATTTGTGTCGCTAGTCAACTATAAGGATAGTAGTTTTAACTTACAGAGGTTGGAGCTTTAAGACCTGTATGCAACTCATTCCTTTATTTAGTTACTTATTAACTTAATCTTTAATATTTACAAAGTGGTTATCAGAGCTGAGGCACTGCATTATAAGAGAAATAAAATAAGGCCGTGCGTGGTGGCTCATGCCTATAATCCCAGCACTTTGGGAGACCGAGGTGAGAGGGTTGCCCGTGCCCACAGGTGGAGATCTCATCTCTACAATAAATCAAAAAATTAGGCCGGGCTCGGTGACTCAGACTGTAATCCCAGCACTTTGGGCGGCCAAGGCGAGTGGACTGCCTGAGCCCGCAGGTTTAAGACGAGCTCCAGCAACTTGGTGAGATCTCATCTCTCGTCTAAATATACATCTCTCATATATATATATATATATATATATATATATATATATATATATATATATATTAGCCAGGCATGGTCGTGCGAGTAGTTCTGGCTACTTGGAAGACTGAGGCAGAAGGCTCGCCTGAGCCCAGTAGGTCAGAAAAGTTTCACATGTAAAAGAAAAGGATGGGAAATATTAACGTGGTCTATGTTCTGCTAATGATACAATAATGTATAGATAGATGCTTTCACTACCATGAACACAAAAGTTTGAGTTGAAAAGAGATAAACATTGTAACCTGTGCATGTGCATGTGAAAAATGAGGTGGCCCTGGTCAAAAGTAGTAATTATTTAAATAAGAATGTTCAACTTTGGAATACTTACCTTTGAAACAGCCCTATTTTATTCAACTTCAGCTTATTTTATGTAATTTTTTACTTTAAAAAATTTTTGAATTTTTTATCGAACAATAATATAGAGCTGTGAAAAGGTTTCTTGTGAAGAGGATAGATGGGGTACAGATTAAACAAGAGGGCACAAAAGTTAAAGACCATTGTCTAAGTTTAGGTTTCCTCAGATGTGGTACTAAGGCAAATATTTGGGTCCAGGTGGTTTATTCAGGAAAAGATTCCAAAATGCAATAACACAGAATTGGAGAAAGTGAGACCGGAAAAAGGTAAATCCAATACCTAGTGCTTTAATGAATTGTGGGTAAATGTAGATCAATCATTCCATTAAACCTTTGAGTAGAAATTGCTTCAGAGTTGTCCCGACAAAGATGGAGAGAGCCTAGGGCATTTGTCCACAAAGTGCCACCCTGCTACTGGTGGAAATTGCTCCCAAAGGTATGAGTTCTTCCATCCTCCACTTGTGGGTTGTGTCTGCTTGACTTTTCCTTCAAGGCCTCCAGGAGAGCAAAGTAGAGAACCTTTTAGGAGGAAGCTGCAAAGTGTCCACACAGCTGCACTGAAATCAGGTGGGCAGAAGAAATACAGTTTAGGTGTTGTAAGCATCAGGTTCAGTCCTATTATCCATTAAGCAGTGAGCAGCCAGGTCTTAGCTAGAATCACAAACTAAATGGAAACTGTCTTGGGGCTCTCCTTTCTTCCAACAGGTAAAGTCTCTGTCACTCTAGACTAATTCCCGCACATACATTATGATACACACTCTGTGTATCAACACAAATGCTAAAGTGGTATTAACTGATAAGCTATATTTCATTTGCGCAATTACATTTTAATCAAAAGCTTTTTTTTTCTTAAAGAAAGGTAAAGATTCATAGAACCAATGAAATGACGTTACAAAACAGGTGAAAGTTTTGATGAATATTTAAAGGCTGGTTTTTACTCTGCCTATTGCAACAGGGACTCTGCAATGAGAAAGAAAAACATATGCTCATGGAGAACATCTTCACTAATTTATTTATTTGTGTTTTCATTTATTCAGCACTGTTTTATATAGGCCTTTCTATGTGCCAGGCGCTATTTAAGATAGTACAGACATTGCAATATACAGCTTAGATCAAAACAGAGAAGATCACAAAACTCAAGAAACTCTGGCCTAGAAGAAAATAAAATATATGATTAATATGTAATAAATAAATTAATTATGTTAAGTGCTGTGAAGGAAACTAAGTGAAGAGAGTCTAGACAGGATAGGATGGATATAGAAGAGCTCTAGGTATGGTTGTGAGAAGTGGTGTTTTAAATACATAATACATAAAGCTTAATTCCTGAGAATAGAAAACAAGGTCATGATCCTGCAAAGTTCTAAAGAAGCCAGTCACATCATAGTCTGAATCTTGCCCCTGGAATTTTACTGTGTACAATGTACAGCCATGTATTAAAGCCTTGATGGGAAAGAAAAAGATGCAGGGAGAACATTTCTAGGCAGGATAGCAAATATGAAGCTTATGAGTTGGAAAACCATAAATTTAGGAATAGAGCCTAATATCGGGGGGGGACGGGTTAAAAATGACAGAAAAGAGTCAATTATGCAGGACCTTGTAGACCATGAGAAAGAGGTGAGAGGAAGATAAGATAATAATAAAAGACAAGAAGGAGAAAAGAGGGGAGTAAGAGAGGGAGAAGAGAAAGTAGAAAAAGAGAAGAAAATTAAACAAGTGGTAACAATATAGAAAAGGGAAGAGTAGTAATACTGTTTAGATAATTTGAAAAAGCAATTGATTTAGAAGAAATTATTAAGAGGCAGAAAATGAAAACACTTATTGGTGTCTCAAAGGAGACAGTATACCTTGAGTGTATAATGGGCATACTTTCAGGCATATAAAACTATAAACTGGAAAGGAAAACTGATGAAGAATTAGAAATTTTTTTTTTTTTTTACTGACATTTTAAAGTTAAGTTCATCCAGTAACGCTTACAGAGACAAGTCTGGACAGACAGTCTTATAGGATCTGTAAAGAAGATCCCAATCTCCTGTGTTAAATTTTATTTATACTGAGTAACCCCAGGAGACAGATTTTTCTAGCATATTCTTGTATTGACTTAATTTCAAATATGTCTAAAAGAAAAAAAAAACTGAAGTAGTTATACAGCTTGACTGGCATAAACGGGTTTTGCTCTGCTACCCACATTATCTGTATGATTGTCATTCTTTTTGTCTTTCTGCTTGGCATTCACAAGGTACAGTACCAATTATTTAGTTATGGAGAAATTCCTCTGTTGTTTTGAAATGAGTTATAACCAGTTATAAAATTTGACATGCATGTAATTTAATGTCTAAAGACATTAGAGATCTTGGGTATGCTTTCTATTTGTAGTGGTGAGAGGGACAATATGAGGATTTAATTTAGTTCTCACCCATCTAAAAGGTGTTAACCTTTGCTCTTGCATTACAAGTTGTTTTTTCCTTCTCCCTTAATCTCTCTGTGGATACGTATTAAAAAAAACATAACTTTGAATTGTGACCTGTTATCTCATTGTGTGTCTCATGTTTAATTTAATGGACGGAATAGGCTAGATTGGGGCAGCACCCACTACAGCATGCCTAAGAACATAACTTATGAGAACAGATCCTGCCAAAAGTCACAAGGTTTGGCAATGGATATGTTGGTCCAAGAAGCGTAGAACACCCGGGTCAAGTGTCTAGCATGTTATAAATTACGATATGTAAAGAAAGAATTCCCTGACTCCATGTACACCATTTGTACAACAGGATGGCTACTGTATCTCAGTGTCTTGAACACACTTGGTGCTCCATAAAGGTTAGTACTAGCAACACAGGCTCTGCTCCCTGGAGGAGCACTTTAATGTTGAGTTAGGATGATAAGCATCTTGGTGTCATAGTCTATTATTGCTTAACCTCACCAGAAAGTAAAGTAGCAAATTTTGTAGAATCTCCTGTCCTGTTGCTTTTAAAAATTCATTCCATTTAATGATGTATTCAACAAATATTTGTTTATTGTATTTATTGTATCAGGCACTATGGAATTGAATGTAGACAAACACACTCTTCTGAGATTTCCTCTGAGTTGTGTGAGTCTTCATGAAATCAACCTCTTTCAGATTTTTCCCCAGAGTGATCTTAAATCTTTTTAATAGTACATATGTCCCACTACTGGGGATCTGTCCTAAGTAACAGAGGTCATTATACAAGACACCTGTACCTGCATGTTCATCGCAAATTCACAATTGCAAAGGTGTGGAATCAATCTAAATGCCCATCAACAGATCAGTAGACAATGAACATGTGATACATAAACACACACACATACACACACACACACACACACACACACACACACACTATGGAATAATATGCAGCCATAAAAAAGAATGAAATCATGTCTTTTATAGCAACATGAGTGGAGCTTGAGATCATCATCCTATAATTAGGCTGACTCAGAAACAGAAAACCAAATACTGTATGTTCTCACTCATATGTAGGAACTAAACAGTCACAAAGACGGAAATAATAGATACTGAGGACACCAGTAAGGGTGGAGGGGTGAGGGGGGCTAGGATTCAGAAACTACCTATGGGGCACTATGTTGACTATCTGGGGAATAGGTCACCTGAGACCCAATCCTCACCACTACCATGACCATGGTAGTGAATATGACCATGTAATGAATATGCATGTGTACCTCTTGGATCTAAAATAAAATTAATAAAATAAAATAAATAGTACATGCAGTCCTAACTGTCCCATGAGACAGTTAGGTGAGATTCTTTTTTACTCCTTATGATATCACGAAACAAAGTGTACAAAATCTTATGAGACACACACGTGCCTGTGAAGCCTGGATACCTGAAGTTAGATTGTATGACTTTCTCTCTAGTTTGAGAATGAGATAAATTTTTATTAAAAAAAAAAAAGGTAGAAACATTTAAGCATGTTCTTGACTGGGTGCTTTAATTCCTAGAATAGTTTTGCCTTGTTAACTATCTGATATAAATTTTCTAGTTTGAAATGTTGGTCTTTGAATAAAGAAGATCTCTATAATGATGTATTCAGAAAATAACGGATGATCTGGTCACTTATTTTTCAGTGTAAAATATCTAGCACTCACTGCTGAAAATGAACTGTGTAGAAACTGAATTCTATAAAAGATTGCTGCTTATGAATGTGTCTGAGTCAGAATTTCATCTGATATTCAGGTTTGAGCTTTATTGTGCAAACACTGATATAACTATAGCTATGTTTTTATATTTATCAATCTTAATAAATTTACATATTTTCAAAATGAAGTAAATTATATAACTTAGGACTTTCTTTAAAATAATAATATCCTTTGAACATTGTGTTTGTACACACATATACAAACACATTTGCAAGTGAGCATGCACACGTGCTCACACACACAGGCACTGGGATTGAGTTTTCTACCCATACCAGGGCTTTAGGTGATGGATCAGTGACTCTGATTTTTTGACTTCAGCTTCTAGATTCTTTCCACACTTGTGTAAGATTTAAACTGTATTATGAGTCAATTATTCCTATAATACCCATAATAGTTGAGCTTTCATAATTGAATCCTGATTGATAAGTATGCGGGGTGAATAAAATGATGATAACTTTTATTTTTAAAATGAATCACTTCAGCAGCTGTCTAAAGGGTGTAGAAAAAGGAATACAATTGGAATTTAGAGGACACTTGGGGGCTATCACAAGGACTTAAAAAAGTGAACAGACTCAGCAATATCTTGGAGATAGAAATGACTGAGCTTGAAGAAATGTTAAAATACTTTATGAAATTTCTTATATAAAACAGATTTTTAGCTCTCATTAAATGGAAAGTTCTGATAATATCTGTCAGTCATGATTTGAGTGGTAGTTTTCGCCTAATTGGAACAGGTGGCCTCTCTCTGGTTTTTCAAAGTTTCCATTTCTTCCCATTACCATACACATTTCTCATTTTATTCCTTGATAATATACATCTGATTCCTTTTGGTGAGCTGCTATGGTTTGAATGCATCCACCAAAGTTCATGTGTTGAACACTTTTTTTTTTTTAAGAGATGGGGGTCTAACTTTGTTGCCCAGGCTGACATGCAGTTATGCAAGCATAGCTCACTGCAGTCTTGAATTCCTAGGATCCTCTCACCTCAGTCACTGAGTATTTGGGATTATAAACACAAGCCATAACACCTGGCTTCCCTGTGTTGAAAACGTAATTCCTAGTTAATGGTTTTGGGAGATGAGGTCTAATGGGCAATGTTTAGGTTATGAGGGCCCACCCTCATGAATAGATTAATACTGATTATATAAGTACATAAAGCTGTGAGTTCTCTCTTTTGCGGTCTTGCCCGTTCTCGTTCTCTTAACTTCCATCATGGGATGACATAGCCAGAAGACCCTCATCAGATGCCAATACCTTGATATTGAACTTCCCAGCCTTCAGAACTGTGAGAAATAAGTTTATTTCATTTATAAATTATTTATCTTGTGGTGTGCTGTCACAGTAACACAAAACAAACTAAAGCATGGGCCTTTTATGAAATGCTTAATAAGCAATAATTCTTTTCTGGGCTATTATTATTAAGAATTTGCATGGAGGAATAGAAAGAATATCAGAATTTGAGCCAAAATCTGAGTAAAATTCAAGTACCACTAATTAACCCAGATACACTGGACTTTTTGAATGTCCTAATTTGTAATAATGAGAATAAAAACATCTATTCTGCCTCCCCTGGAGAGCTCTTGTGAGGATCAAATGGGGATAATAGTCCTTCTTCTATGGTTCCAATATCATGAAGAGCTCACACTTAACTTTCTTCTGTCGTCTGTTTCAATATCTTGCGTAGTTTGTGTGCTTTTCTTCTTTACTAGGTCATTACTTCCATGAGGACTGAAAACGTAACTAATTCAGCCTTGCATCTCCCAAAGCATGAGCATAAGACTTTGCACATGGTGGTACTAAGTAAAAAATTAAGTTTGTAGCAATGTATATAAGATATTTTGTAAATTGTATGTGAATCTTAACATATAAATATTTAGCATATCTCTGAGCCACTCTGTTCTGATTCTTTAACTGCAGACCTATGGAAAAGATCTTACCTAAGCAATGTAGGTAAGCCCACCTTCAATCTGAATCTACAGGTAGGTCTCAATTGTAGTAGTTAGTTAATCTTGTCAGTAATTTTCAAGAAATCTGACTCAGGGTGACGAACTCTAAAGCACTGAGAAGACCACAGGTAGGAACAGTGTGGCTTGATTAGGGTACTCCTGTTTCTCTCTGAGTCTTCTGGTGTGGATTTGCTCTCTGTTGTTTCTTGGTCCTTAAACTGGATTATTCAGTCACAAAATGATGTTCATAAAATGACGTAGCAGTCACAACTGCTCACCACACTGTGGGTGAGAGAGAACATTTGTGTTGCACAATTCCCAGCAAATGTCTTGAAAACTCTACTGATTGGACTCATATATAGTATTTGGCTAAGAACTAAGGTAGCTAAACATGTGGCAAGATGAGCTACTCCACCCTGGGTGATGCTCATCAGAGAAGTTATTGATATTTCTCTACTGTTGTTGATGTGATATTTCTCTACTGTGTATAACCATTTGTATTTTCGTTAGCTGCCCACCAATGTCAGTAATCCCTCTCACCACTGAGTCAGTTAAAAATATCTTCTTTTGATAGACCCTGAGGGGAGTGTGTTTCTACTACTTAAAAATAATGAGGGCTTTTTCCTAAAGCTGGTGTAGAATGAAATGCTGCTACATGTTGAAGAAATCATGCAATAGTACACAACATCCAATACACTGCCAGATAGCCTGAAACTTCCAGAAGACTAATGGCCACTTCTGTTGTTTAGAATCACATCACAGAAACCAGGCAATACTTCTCTCCCTCCCATCTGTCAAGATCAAAGATGGCAATCATTTATTGCCATTATATTAGGTACTTTATGTCACCTTATTTCATGTGATATTTACAGCAACCCTGTGATATGAATTCAGTGCTCAGATCCCCTTACAGTTGGGAAAGCTGAGACTCAAGATGTCTTGGTAAATTACCCATGACCACACCTGATAACAGGCTACACCAAGAGTTGGAAAACATTTTCTTCAAAGGGTTGGATAATAAATATTTGAAATTCTGTGGATGATACACTTTCTGCAACAACTACTCTGTCATTGAGTATAGAAGCAGATATATATACCATATGTAAATGATGGGCATACTGTGCTCCAATATAACTTTATTTTTAGCTACTTATGACTCGCATTTTATGTAATTTTCAATGTTTTTAAATATTCTTTTTCTTTTTATTCTTTTCAAATATATAAAAATGTAAAAAACCGGCCAGACTTGGTGGCTCAGCCTGTAATCCCAGCACTTTGGGATGCCGAGGCTAGTGGATTGCCAAAGCCCGTGGATTCGAGACGAGCCCGAGCAACTTGGCAAGACCTCATCTCGGCAATTAAAAAAAAAAATTAGCTGGGCATGGTAGCCTGTGTCTGTAGTTCCAGCTACTTGGATGGCTGATGCAGAACGATCGCTGGAGTCCAGCAGGTCAATGCTGGCGTGGCCATGAGCATGCCACTGCACTCCAGTCTGGGCGATAGAGTGAGACTGCAACTTAAAAAAAAAAAAAAAAAGCAAAAAACAAAATAGATCATGGGCATGAAAACAGATGGGAAGCTGAATTTGGCCTCTGGGTCATAGTTGTTTATTCCTGGGCTATACCATATTGCACCCAGCAATTTCCACTGGATGCAAGGATGGAACTGGTAGTGTTTATATGGCCCTCTGGTTGTGGAGGCATTGTTGTTAGCCTCACAGCTTTATGGAAAGTGGTCTTCATGCCCATGTCATCAGTGACCCACAGCCTGAAGCCTGGAGGCTGACACAGTAGTATCTTGTAATTCTTAGTGACTCTGGACCATTGGGTCTATTATCTACCTGGATTCAAGGTTTTAGTGGTCACAAGGGCATGTCTCATGATCTACTGGACCGTGCAGAATGCCACAAACACCATTAGCAATGTCAGCTTTTTGTTGTTGTTTTTGCTACAGTTGTCCATAATTTAGTTTTCTTTAAAAACATGATATTCTTTTGGCCAGATATGGGTTTATTAATTTTACTTGTGTATGCTTTTTATCTTGAACACACACATTAAAAAGCTGGATTTGAGAAGGAAGTGCTTGTTAGCTTTCTTTTCCTCTTTAAGAAAGATGCCATGCTGTTGAAGGCAATCAGGACCCACATCTGTCACTGAGCACCAGCTGAACTTGCTCATCAGTGATTCGTCCTGGACTGTGTTCAGGACCAGCCTGAGGCAGAGGCAAGTGAGGCAGCTGCCTGGGGGAGAATCTGCACCAACTTGAACAGGTGCCTGGAGGCCTGAATACTTCAAATATTTAAGATGGGAAGCTTGCCCACAAGAAATTTTAAACCCACACATTTATCTTTCAGCTTTGCCTTCAAGCCCATTTTGTAAAAGCATTTGAGTTTCCTTCTGTAGGTTCACTGTTCCTTCTAGAAAGGTTTCATGTATTTTCCTTTTTCTTCCTTTTTTACATTGTTAAGTCAATATATTGCCTCACACTTAGCGTAGTGATCTGTTTTATATATCCAGCTTGTTAGAGTATGAATGAATAAAAATTCAAGTCTCTAAACTAAGAGAAAAGTATGTTTTTTTATAAAATCTTTCAGCATAAAAATAGAAGATATGTGAGAATTTTACCTTTAAGTTTTAATTTTAATGTAGTTTTGAATTCAAGTTGTAGGAAGGGAAATCACAGACAAGAACTGAGGATTCCACTGGCTTCAAGGCATCCCCATATGGAGAGCCATTTGTGAGCATTTGTGAGCAGAGGCTGTCCTGGACAACTCTTTGTCTTCTAATGCAATTTAAGGTGAGATGTCAGGGTAAGATGCTTGATAATCGCATATGATTACCTTCACCTTCAGCTCTTCAGAGCAAGGAGTGGAGTCAGCCTTTAGAGTATGTGATTCTGGGAGTCATTTCTCATGACCCTCCCACGCTGTTGAAATAATGTCATTTAAACATCTTGCTTTGTGATTTGGATTGTTTTTTCATTGGTGGTGGTGATGGTCATGGGTTTTTTTGTTTTGTTTTTCTGATTAGTGGTTCTGTTTTTAACTGTAGTAATCCACACATTGAAAAAAAATCAGTTTGGAACATTAATAACTTAAGGAGTTTTTAAAGGTCTTTGTTTTTCCATTTGCACAATTTTGATTTTATTTTACACATTTCTTTTGACTCGCTTGTATTGCTGTTTCTTCTTGGAAATTATGTCATTATTATAATACCTGTTAATGAAGATGCACTTATTAGCACATGTTGTTTATGGAAACTTTATAGGTGGCAGGAAAACCATGGCTCACTTTCTCATGATATTATACTATTTGAATTCTTACTGCTTGCCAGACCCTCTGTGGGTTCTCAATACAGTTTAGAATAGGTTAGACATATTTTCCCACTCTAATGCAACTACCAATGTAATGAACGATGTGTAAAATTATTTTAAAGTATTGGGATATATTTTAGAATACAATAAATATATTGTATGGAAATACCATTACATATTAACTCTAATCATGTTAAATGTGTCAGCCTCTCCAAATACATATGTTTCATGGAATCAAAAGTATGGCAACAGGATCCAGCTGAAACTTGAATACAACAATATTTGGAGAAGGAGAAGTTGCTAGGACAGATCTGTTTGGGGAAGGTAATTACAGGAAACAGAACCATCAATAAGTGTTATATGTACCCTGCCAACATTAACTGTAGTTACTGCTCCTGTTTTTCAACTGAAGGAGCTGAAACTCAGAGAGGTCAGCATCCAATAGGATCTGACCACTAAATCGTTTGGCTAAGATCTGGTGAGGCAGCCTCAGGTACATGGT
The DNA here is from genome assembly GCF_000164805.1 of Carlito syrichta. Lineage (NCBI taxonomy): Eukaryota > Metazoa > Chordata > Mammalia > Primates > Tarsiidae > Carlito > Carlito syrichta. The sequence goes on along the minus strand of NW_007232749.1, from coordinate 130,375 downwards.
GCTGAAGATCACATATTCCCAATAATACCACTTGAGTTTAGCCTCTGCCAATTGCTAGCTTGTGCCTTTAGGCATGTTACTTAGCCTTTGTGTGCCTTAGTTTCTTTATCTATAAAATAGATATCTGAGGAGTACCTTTCTTATGTGAATTAGTTTAGATTAGATTAGCTCACATTAGCCAACTGATTAGAGCCCTGTCTTGGGTATAATTAGCATCATATTACTATTTACTAAATAAAGTTTAAAATATGAATGCCAGGTCTGTCTGACTCTATAACCTGCTGTCTTTATACTGTCTCATGCTGATTTTGGGGGTGCAGCTACAAGTACTAAGTCTCTTCTCCTTTCCTTCTCTCTCACATCAGCTGTAGCTTTCCAAGGTCAGAAGAGAGGAGTCAGAGGTAGGGGGATATGAGAAAACACTACTCTTCCATTCTCTCATTATGTCTACCATGCTCTTTTCAAAAAGGACCAAATTGAATTTGTTTTAAGGGCAAGTCAGACAAACAAATTGTTACTCCAAGGTCTACATGAAGAACAAACAAACAAACACATAAGCAAATAACAACAAAAACTCTCTTCTCTGGTTTGTGAAAGATGATGAAAGAGATCATCTTTTATTAGAAAGATGATCTCTTTCATCTTCCAATTGATGTTTTTAGATAAAACAGTTGAGCTCATATAAACATTTCTGAGCTTTTTTCCCACAGAATATATTAATCAAGGTATCACTGCAGGGTAGAAGTTGAATAATTTAGCATCTGTTCATCAAGAATTGAATAAACTTATGGTTATTCATTTTATTTTAAATACATTTGAATAAATACAAAATTCCTAACCATCAGGACACAGTAGATGTCACTGTGATAGTTTTGGCTATATCTAGAATTACTTTACACCATAGGGCACAATTAAATATTTGGATACAAAAATTCTAAAGGGAAATAGACTAATTTTATCAACTGAACATGAGAACTGTCAAATAAATATCAGCTTGATCTGCTTAGTTATTTATAACCTCTAATAAAATAAATACATCTACTTATCCAGTATCTCCTTTAAGTCAAAAGATGCTGCTTTCTAGATTTTTTAAAAAATTGTTTGCTTATCAACACTCCAGAGAACAAATAAATCTTGTAATTAATTATTTACTAATAGCATGATTTATGCCATTCCTTGAGTGAACTTAAACCAATCTGTAAAACTGTCTAATCTACAAAAATCAGGTTGATGTTTTATCAAATGATGTTAAATATTTAAAGATTGGAAAAGTAACATGCTGGCTATATGAGGGATCTTTAAAAAGATCCTAGAAAATGAGTACTATGGAAAAAAGTATGAATTTCAAAAATTTTTTGGACTAAAATAAGATAATAGTAACTTGCTATCATATATCTGAACAGGATCCAGTTTGAGGCACCAAGAAGAACAAGACATCAGTTTGAAAGGAAACTTTACTGGAGCGACATGAATCCTGCTGAAACTAAAGCAAGAACAAACATCAATTTGATGGTGACACTTGGGTAGAAGAATGATAAACTTATTGATGCTTTATGAAAAGTTTATGGGGGCAATTCTCCAAGGAAATCAGCAGTTTATAAATGGATAACTCATTTTAATAAGGGATGAGATGATGTTGAAGATGAAGCTTGCAGTGGCAGACCATCTATATCAATTTGTGAGGGGAAAAAAAAAATCTTGTTCATGCCCTAATTGAAGAGGACTGAGAATTAGCAGCAGAAATAATAGCCTACCTCATAGACATATCAGTTGGTTAAACTTACGCAATTCTGACTGAAAAATTAAAGTTGAGCAAACTATCCACTCTATGGATGCACAGGCCACTGCACTCAGATCAGCTGCTGCAGACAACAGCAAAACTTTCAATGTGTATTTTAATCAATGGGATGAAGATCCTGAAGCATCTTTCCAAAGAATTATAACAGGAAATGAAACATGACTTTACCAGTACAATCCTGAATATGAAGCACAATCAAAGTCATGGCTACCAAAGGTGGAAGTTGTCTGGTAAAAGCAAAAATCGAGTGACTATAAATTTGGGATGCTCAAGGCACGTTGCCTGTTGACTTTCTGGAGTATCAAAGAATTATAATATTTCCTTATTATGAGTGTATTTTGACATTTTTAGCCAAAATCTTAGCAGAAAAGTGCCTGGGAATGCTTCACTACTTCACCAGAAAGTCCTTCTCCACAACAACAATGCTCCTGCTCATTCTTCTCATCACACAAGAACAAATTTGTGAGAGTTTCAATGGGAAAACATTAAGCATACACCTTATAACAATTTGACTTCTTCCAGCTTCTTTTTGTTTCCTAATTTGTAATCTATAAAGGGTACCCATTTTTATTTAATTAATATACCCCATATTTTAAGAACAAAGAAAAAATAATGTAAAAAAATACTTTGGGGATTTAGATTGCCTATTCCAATTTCCATAAGGGTGTCTCCTGCATTTCCTAAGATTCTTAAAGTTTGGAGTTTTACAAATTTAGGTATTTGATCTATCTGGAGTTGATTTTTATGTATGGTGATAGGTAGGGGTCCTGTTTTATTCTGCACGTGGTCACCCAGTTTTCCCAACGTCATTTACTGAATAGGTTATCCTCTCCCCCATGGTTGTTGGAGGAGGCTTTATTGAAGATGAGTTGGTTAGAAATTGAGGTTTTGCTTTCAGAATCTCTGTCTTGTTCCATTGGGCTATATACCTGTTCTTGTACCAATACCAGGTTGTTTTGATTATTGTAGCCTTATAATAAAGTTTAAAGTTTGGAAGTGTGATTTCTTCCACTTTGTTTCTTTTGCTGAGGATTGTTTTGATTATTCACGGTCATTATTCTTTCCATATGATTTTCTGTATTGTTGTTTCCAATACAGAATTTGGTAATTTAATGGGTATAACATTGAATCTGAGGATTGCCTCGGATAGGATGGACATTTTAACAATGATGGTTCTTTCAATCCATGAGCATGGAATATTTTTTAATTTGTTTGTGTCTTCTTTGACTTATTTGAGCAGGGTTTTGTAACTTTCATTGTAAAGGTCTTTCACTTCACTGGTTAGGAAGATGCTGAGGTATTTATTTTCTTTGTGTGTGTGTGTGTGTGTGTGTGTGTGTGTGTGTGTGTGTGTTATTATAAATGGGATTGTACTTTTTATTTGGTTCTTTGTTGTTGGTGTATAAGAATGTGACTATCTTTGCCATAAGATATAAGAAATAAGATAGACAAGTGGAATGACATCAAACTGAAAAGTTTCTGCAAAGCAAAATAAACCATCAAGAGAGAGGAGAGACAACTCACAGAATGGGAAAAAATACATGCCAACTGCGTATCTGGCAAAGGACTAACATCCAGGATCTATAAGGAAATTGAACACGCCAAAAGAAAAAAAAAAAACAAACAGCCCCATTAAAAAGTGGGCAAAAGACATGAATAGAAACTTCTCAAAAGAAGACATATGAGCAACCAACAGACACATGAAAAAATGCTCAGCCTCACTAATCATCAGAAAAATGTAAATCAAAACCACATTGAGATACCACCTAATTCCAGTAAGAATGGCTATCATTAATAAAACAAAAAGCAGCAGATGCTGGCAAGGATGCGGAGAAAAGGGACCACTTTTACGCTGTTGGTGGGAATGCAAACTAGTGCAACTTCTGTTGAAAACAGTGTGATGATTCCTAAAAGAACTAGAAATTCACCGTCCATATGATCCAGCAATCCCCCTTCTGGGAATATACTCGGAGGAACTTATATCACTCTACAAAAAAGATACCTGCACATGCATGTTTATTTCAGCACTATTTACAATAGCAAAAACATGGACGCAACTGCGCTGCCCATCAAAACTGAACTGGATTAAAAAATGTACTACATATGCATAATGGAATATTATGAAATCATAAAGAAGAACAAAACTATGAACTTCGCAACAATTTGGATGGATTGAGAGTCTGTAATACTCAGTGACTTAACACAGAAACAGAGAACTAAATACCATAGGTTCTCACTCATAAGTGGACCCTGACATTTACCACAATACTATATATAAAGGATTGGCAGTGGCCAAAAACTGCCAGAGGGACAGAGGGAGCACATAACATTAATAAGGACACCTGACCACAAACCAGGCAAGGTAGGAACCAAAGGTAGGCCCAAACTTTATCTATATGAAGACCACTTGCATACCTAATCCTGAATTGTACCCCACATCTTTGAAATAAAATAAATTTTTAAAAATTCCCGCTTAACATGGTTTGATTTTCAGTATCCCAGTTTTTTAGAGATGGACTAAATGGCTTGTATCATTGCTTACAAAAGTATCATTAGTTTGCTAAAAGTTATGTTGAAATATAACGTTTATTTTTTAAAAAACATTATCTTTTAATTTCAGTTTTCCACAATAATTTTGAAATTCCCTTGTGTTTTTTCTAAAATCTATTTTGATGCTAGTCTCAATAAAATTATAATATGACTAATAAAAATATAAATATATATAAAACATATTTTTCAGGGAATAACTCAAGTCTCTAGCTTTACTTTTAAAAGTGAATGAAATTTATTTTAAATTTCATCATCTGTCTGTTATTTGTCATCTTCTAGAATTGTCTAATTTCTCTAGCCTTTACACTGTCCAACTTCTTTGGGACTACCAATTTCTCCACTTACAAATCCTATCTACCTTCATTTAACCCTCTGTGCAATGGTGCATAACTGCATTTATTCCATGAAGTTCTGAGAATTAACTAGTATTCTCCATGTAAAGCTTCTGGAAAAGATTCTGACAAACATTACACATTCAAAGAATGTAGGCATTATTTTTAATAATAAATTAAATATATATTAAAGCATTTACTCAGACATAAGGAGGGGTTTTGAGCCATTTTTGTTTCTTCCTTTACTGTATGATTTATTTCTTTTTGTAAGGTAAAGTAACTTATTGTTCCAAGAAGATACTATGCATTTTTAAAAATTTCAATACACAAAATTAAGACACTTCAGGAAAATGAACTTGATTAATTGATGCATATGTTCAGCAAATATCAGTCAACTTCTCTGTGAACAGTATGATGTTCATGTTCAGGATATAAAAGAGATAATACATGGACTGTTCTTCTGAGTCCAAGAAATTTGTTTATTGAAAAAATATAGGATACTAAATTGTTTTACTATTTTGTCATTTAGGGCTAAAGTATTGCCATGGGACTATTAGGTAAAGTTTAATAAAACTCACTGATCATTGAAGTTTTGAACGAATGCCAACTGTTTCTTAAGCAATATTATTCTATTGAATTTGCATTGGTTGCTTATTTAATAATCTGCTTATTGAAATAAAGGCATACAAACAACAAAAGTATCTAGCATTAAGAGTAAAATGATACAATTCAGTAATAAAAGTAATAGCAAATTGCAATGCCATAGGAGAAAGAAGTTAGTTAAAGCAGAATTTTCTGGAAAGACTCTGTGGGAGAAGAAAGGGCTTAGTTACTCCTTGACAAATAGATAGGACTTAAATACCTATAAACAAAAGCAGGGAGATTTTCTAGGTCTGTGTAAAGTATTTAAGCTTGCAAAGGCATAGTCACAAGAAAGTATAAATGGTATGTTGTGCCTGGTAAGTGCAGCATCTTAGCTAAATAAAGGGTTTACTGGAGATTCACAAGACTTGAGGATAAATTTTTCAGGCTCCTTAAGTACAACATAAGATATTTTTTTCTCCTTAAGCATAGGGAAAGTTATAATATCCTGGACGTATTAAATATTCAGTAAATAATTCACAAAGAATGTATGAATACTTATATTCATGCTTTCACAAAATGCATTTTGAAAATTGAATGTTCTAGCATAGGAACTGAGGAATTTAGGTAATAATCCAATAGGAAGCAAGGAACTATTACAAATAATGTATATACATTTAGAAAAACCATACTCATCAGCCTTATCCCAATAAACCTCAGTAATTCAAAATGGCTTGATTATGGAGGGCAAGTTTCAAAACGTCATTAGTACTATGAATACTGGTAACCACTGGTTCTTAGTCTCAAATCTGATAATTGTCATGAGGACAGAATGAACACTTAAGACCTTTTTTTTCTTATTTTTAGTTATTGCATACAGTTTGCAAGCAGCATTAAGAAACAATGTGCCAATAGAAACTGATTTCACCTCAAATATATATATATATTTTTTGAGCTGGAGTCTCACTCGGTTGCCCAGACTGGAGTACAGTGGCCGCTTCCGGTCACCGCAGCCTCACCTGCTGGGCTCCGGCAATCCTTCCGTCTCAGCCTTCGGAGAAGCTGGAATTACAGGCATGCGCTACCACGCCCTGCTGATTTTTTTGATTTATTGTAGAGATGAGGTCTCTCTGCCCAGGCGGGTCTCGAACCCGCGGGCTCAGGCAATCCACTCACCTCAGCCTCCCAAAGGTGCAGGATTACAGGCTGAGCCACCGAGCCCGGCTTCACCTCAAATTTTACAGTCATCACATACAACTGTTTTCATTCTCTTCTATTTTCCATAAAGTGTTTATCCATGTTTAGCGCCCTTTTTACAAGGCTTAATCATTAAATACCTAAAATTTTTGCAGTCGTTATTTTTATTAAACTTATTGCACATATTTTTTATATTGCTTCAGTCTTCATAAATACGATTGCAGTGGTTGGTTAATAGTTTTTTATTTAATGTCTCATAATTTACTATCCTTCAATTGTTGGGTTTTTACGTTGTTTTCATTTTTTCATTAATAGAGTTAATGGTGTAATTAATAATTTTATGTATATAGTTGTGTTCCTATTTTGAATTATTTTCTTAGGAAAAATTCTCAGGAGAGCTATTACAGGGTCAAAAGGTGTAACTTTTTAAAATAGCTTTTCAGTAAGTTGCCAAATTGCCTTCCGAAAGGATTTTACTGTATCAATTTTTAATACCCCAGGTGCCTCTCCCCATAATAATACATGTATTTTCATTCACTTACTATCACTTACTATCCATTACAAAATCTTCTATGAGTATTCAAGCTGTGGCTCATGCAGATTTTTCTTATTTCATGTCTACTCTCAAAACCTAAGCATGTTTTCTTCTGGTGCTGTAATACTATGAAAGAACTCCTTGTTCCTGCCTATGGCACTCTGCAGAATAATTAATATCTAGAATTTCTCTTAAAGAAATCAGTAGATAATTAGGAGTTTTGACTCACTGAATAAAATTTGTGAAAATACTTTGCAAAGGGAAGAATATTAGATTGAGGCCGAATCAATTACATCATTTGTTTAAATAATTAGGTATACCTAGTCTTCCAAAAACATTGGAACCCAATTTACTATTTCATCTTTCAATGAATTACTTATAGATTTTTTATTATTTATTATTTTGTCTACCACATCTATTTCAGGAAGGCATTAACATAACATTTCTTTTCCAAGAACAAAGACCATAAAACTTTTGAATGGAGCAAGAGTTGGGCTCAGATCCTAACTCTCCAACTTCCATGAGAAGTAACTTGACTTCTCTGAGCCTCAAATATACCATTCATTAAATGAGAGTGGTGTTAACTCCCACTCTATCGCATGCCACCAACTAACATTAACTTTAGGATACATTAGCACAAATTAACTATATTTTCACTATTAAAGCCAGTTAAAATGTACCAATCATGTTAGGACAGTCTAACATCCGAATACACTGAGATATTTCTAAAACATTTTTTGAGCCTTGGGCTTACTTCGAACATTTGTTGGAAGCTATCAATACCCTCTCCCTGGCAAACTTTGTAATCTTCCAGACTAAAGACTTGTATGGTCTGTTCAATGTTGCACCATTATCTAAAAGCACATAGCAGATCAAAGTAACTATACCTGGATCTTTTTCTAGAAATTTATATTCAGAAATGTCTGGTAGGAGCTGGGGTTCTTTTTTTTTTTTTTTTTTTTTTGAGTTGGAGTCTCACTCTGTCGCCCAGCCTGGAGTGCTGTGACACACTCCCAGCCACTGCAACCTCAACCTGCTGGACTCTGGCAATCCTTCCGTCTCAGCCTTTCAGAAAAGTAGCCAGAACTACAGACATGCGCTACCACGCCCGGCTAGTTTTTGCTTTATTGTAGAGACGAGGTATCGCCAAGTTGCCTGGGCGGGTCTCGAACACACGGGCTCAGGCAATTCACGGGCTCAGGCAATCCACTCAACTCGGCCTCCCAAAGTGCTGGGATTACAGGCTGAGCCACTGAGCCCGGTCAAACAGTGAGTCTTAAATTAGCTTTTCAATGACGCAAAACAAGTTAATAGCAGAATAGGCATTAGAATTGAGGTATTCTGATACCAAGGCCACTTCTACAGAACCATATACAGTCAGTCACCCATCACTATACATGGGGGGGTTGGTTCCAGGGCTTCCAAGGATTCCAAAATCCACAGATGCTCAGTCCTTGATATAAAACGGTGTAATATTTGCATTTAACCTACGCACATCCTCCATGTACTTTAATAATCTCTAGATTACTTATAATAATACAATGTAAAATGTTATGTAAATAGTTGTTATGCTATATTGTTTAGAGAACAATAACAAGAAAAAAGCTTGTACAAGTTTGGTACAGATGCAATCATCCATTTTTTTTCTGAACATTTTTTATCTGAAATTGTTTGAACCTACAAATGCGGAAACCACAGATACACAAGGCTGATTGTTAGTTCTCTTCTGGAATGCTGACTCAACTCACAAAATATCAGCATTCCCTTGTAAAACTCACAATTTATCAGTCATGAACATTTTTTCCCAGCTACCTCTCCTGAAGAATTTATTATTGATAATGATTCATCCAATTAATGTTTATTGAGTGTATACTTTGTCCTACATTTGAAGTCAAGTTTGTTAAACTGCAGCTCCAAATCACTCTAAAATTATATCTCAAATTAACTATCGTCCATAACAACCCTATTAGGAGGTGCTACTATGACTACTCTTACAGATGAGGAAATTGAGACATAAAGAGATGCGGGGATTTGCCTGGGCCAAACAAGTAGTAAGCAACGGAGCTGGGATTTGCACACAAAGTGGACTGGCAGCTACTTTTAACTTCTTTCCACTTTTATTTATTTATTTATTTATTTTTATTTTTATTTTTTTTAGTTGGAGTCTTACTCTGTCACCCAGGCTGGAGTGCAGTAGCATGCTCCTGGCCACCGCAGCCTCGACCTGCTGGGCTCCAGCGATACTTCCGCCTCAGCCTTCCAAGTAGCTGGAACTACAGGCGCAGGCTACCATGCCTGGCTAATTTTTTTTTTATTTATTGTAGAGATGAGGGCTCGCCTAGTTGCCCAGGCGGGTCTCGAACCCGCGGTCTCAGGCAATTCACTCACCTTGGCCTCCCAAAGCGCGGGACAATAGGCTGAACCATCGAGCCCGGCTGAGCTGGGGTTCTTAATTTTTACCTCTCCTAAGATGAAAATGTTGTGTAAAAACATAATTAAGAACTATAAAACAAAAATTCATTTTGTACAAAATAATGTAAAAAAAAGCTTATTTTGGTTATTTTGATTGTTTCATTCTGTCAATGTTTGGATCACACCAACTAGTTAATACAGAAACAACTAAATTATGTTTCTTAACTCACATTTTATAGTGCATCATTCCTACCTGGTATTTGTTATAGACCAGAAAGTATCAGCATATTTAGCTGGATGGTATTGATTTCCAGGATTACTAACTCAGAGACAAGTCACAAAGTAGAATTCCCTGCATGGGGTATAGTTATTTGTAGTGTCTAATTATCTGCAAGGTTCTATGCATCTCAATGTTTCCAAAATACAAAAAAAATAACTAGCCTTTTTTTAAAAATCAGAAAGTGAGTCATACACATAAAGGAAAATGTCTGATCTATAAGTATTCAAGGATGTTTTCCCCACAAATTTCATCAAGATAGCAAAGCAGCGTACACTATTCTAATAAAGTTGGAAATCTGGGTCTTTGGTGTAAAAGAGGTAATATGTGACACAAGAAAGTGGATTTTCTGTGACAAAAATAAAATAAAATAAAATAAAAATTGTTCTAAAAAAGCAAAAAATGAAGACTTGCATAGTGTTATCTTCTAACACATGATGGAAAAATACAATAATGGAAATAACTTCTACATACAAGACCAGGAATCAAGAATATCGATATAGAATATGCAAGAATGTAAGTACTACCACTCTCACCCTAACAGCCATAACAACGTGAATAAGTTTCAAATCCACAGATTTGCATAATGACAGAGCAAAGGCATAATAGACTAAGTTAATTAAATTTCAAAAAATAAATCACAGGGAAGAATCTTTCCTTATTCATGAGAGGGGGAAGAATTCATGATAGATGAGAGGAAGAATAAAGTAGACAAATTTTTAGTTTTTAACAAACTTGTAGTAACTGCTTATGGATGGTGTGCCAGACTGGGATTGTAAGGAGTCAATACTCAATGACACTTCAGTTCTTTCCCACAAGTCTTCAACAGTTGTTAGGGGTCAGTATGCCAGACAGTAGAGATAGGGAAGACAAGTAGAACAATTTCCCCCTTAGTTGCTTGAGCCCTCTCTCAAGTGCAGAGCAATTGTTCTCCAAGGGGAGGTAGAGGAGAGAACAACAGAGTTGAAGAGAGCTGAGAGGAACCTATCTGGGGTACTTAAGACCTTCAACTACCTCTAAGATTAGGACAAGTAAAGAGAGTTGAGAGAAAGCAATTTGAGATACTGTTCAAGGACAGGAACATGGTACAGAAGCACTGAGAAAAACGTCTAAAAAGTTATAAGCACTCAGAGACTCTAAGGCAGTCTCTGTACGTCTAAGAACAGAATGTTAGGGTGGAAAATTGCAGAGGAAATGGAATTTTCTATAGATCCAAAAGGCAAGCTTCCTCACTATAAAGCATACAGAGATTTTTAAGATCTTGTCAATGCTCAGCCCCCAAACCTGGCCAGAGAGGAGGTCCTGACCCTGTTCACAAACCTTTGAATCTATTAGTGAACAGAATCATACTAAAGCTATAACAATTTTTTCACCCAGCTCAAATAATTATCCCTTTGGTTTCACTAGAAGAAAAGCATAACTTTTTCTGGAGAAAAATGTTTTAACATGACATAATTTTGTTTAATGAGAAATTGTAATATATAGTCAAGAAAGAAAACAAAGTAGATTCAGAGGTTACTCAGAGATTGGAATTATAACACAAGGACTATAAAACAACTATTATAAAATATGTTAAATGATGTAGAGAAAAAGATCAACAACATTTTTGAAAAGTTAAGAAAGCCAAATAGAAATAGTAGAAATGAAAAATTAAAAAAAACATATATTAACTAGGCTTGACAGCAGATTGGACATTATTTAGAAAAGAATCGGTGAACTTGATGATTGGTCAATAGAAAATATCTATTTGAAACCTAAGAAAAAAGAAGAATGAAAAAAATGAAGTAATTTAAAAAAATATCCACAAATTTTTTGACACTCTCTCATCAAGAGGAAACTTTGTGGTTTCTTTGACAGGCAGAATGTGGTTCAAGTGACAATTTTGTGACTTCTGAGACTACGTTAGAAAAGATCATGACTCTTCTGCTCTCTCTCTCTCTGGGGATCATGTGTGGAATCTAGCCACTACACTCTAAGGAAATGAAGGCCAAATAGAAGGGACATGTGTCGGTGTCCTGGCTGCCAGCCCCCACCGAAGTCCCAGCTGACAACCTGCATCAATCAGCAAACATGTGACGACTTAAAATCAAATGAAACATACTTAGTAGGACCTCTGAAGAACCTTCTTGGTTTCAGAGCTTCTGACTGGGCTCTTCATTGAGACATCACAGCAATCTAATGCCTCTCTATGCCCAACCCTAATGTATTATCTTTTTCCCCCACGGATTATGATCTCAAAAGCGATCTCTGGCAGAAGTGCTTGTTAATCTCCATTGTAGAGTCAGCTTACCAGAGTATCTAATTTGTGACAGATCCCAATCTTAAACTCTATCAGTTTATAGGTACAAATAAATAAATAAACAATACAAATAAAAGTATAGTAAGAAAATCAAGAAGACTATATTTGCCTAGCTACTGATGGGAGAAATTTTCTTAATTAAGAGTAGAAATCCAGGAGATATATTTTTTAAAAGATTTACTGACATATTAATATAGATAAAATTTTCCTGTATAAAATTATTTTGCTTATTACATTTTCTCAATTTATTTCTCTTGAAATATATTTTTAAAAGACTTTTGTCATGTCAGATACTAAGTGCTCAATAAATATCTGTGTAATGAACAAATAAATTAATGGCAACAGATAGCAGGAATTAATTCTAGAGACAAACAGTTGTTTTCGGAAAAAATAATTTTTATATAGAGAACTCAATTTACCATGTTCAAAGGATTTTTTTGATAAAGGCGACCATCCACTAAAAAAGATAAATAAAAAAATAAAATGCTAAAGATCAATAAAATTTAAGAAAATGTAAACTATAATAAAGTTTATATACCCATTTCAGCAATTAAAACAAAAAGAGAGAAAAACACCTATTACTGATAAAAATTGAATTTTTATAGCTTTACACAGAGCATTCTCAAAATATTCTAATAATATAATTTAACAATACATACTCTTTTGCACAAGTAATTCTGTGTTGGGACTTTGTTTGATGGATAAAAATTACCGGAACACAGGAACACAGAAATATAGAGTAGTAATATAGAGGAGGGGAAAGCCCTTTAGCAGGAAAACAAGTTAATACATTCACTAAATTGTAAATTTCTATAATGTCATGTTGTCTTGGCATCCATTTATAATATAGGTTTAACTTTCTTATACCAAAAGCAGAGCTTATTCACCCTTAGCTATTTCTATTTCTCTACCCCCTCCCAGTTCCTCAATATGATCAATCTGCCTTATACAATTACCTCCTGGTGACCACCTCTCTATGGAACAGCTGGAGACAACCTAAACTGGCCTCTTGGACCCCAACACCCTGCATGGACTGTGTAGATATGCCACAATGACCACTTATCAGTCACAGTGTGACTCCATTAAACATGTGCCTATTTGCTCTAAACTCACTAGTTGGAACTTGCTGTAGTAAGCCTGTTGGGTAACATCCTGGTCCCAAGTAAAGCCATTGACTCATAGGTTTATCTCTCTCTGGCTCCCCATCTACTGGTTTAGTGTTCATGTCCCCTTTGCTTTGAACCTGAGAGACATTATAGATCTTATAGATCTCTCTGGGATCTATAAGTAATAAATTGCCCCTGTTATTTTGTGTTTTGTTGAGTTGCCTACTCTGTGTCTCACCTGACCAACACTCCCAAACTTAACTTTTATTTTAAGATCAAGATTTTCCTAGACAGTGGCTATCTTTGCAGGAATAAACTAGACAGAGATCAGACAAGAGCCACAAGAGTGTTTGCCAGTATACACAAGTTTCCTGCAAGAGAAACACTTGGTCACAAGTTGAACACTAGCCATGAGGCCAACCATCAGGTTAAAGACATATCTAGTGAAAGTCACGCTGTAAACATTCAGGAACAAATCCTCTGGAGTTCTATCAAGGCAGGAATGGAGCTTATAGTTACTCTAGTGAAAGATCTCAAGGCCAAATTAGAAAAATATACAACATAAGTTGCAAGACATACACATCCTAGAATATTATGCAGTCATTAAAAATAATGAGTGAGAGCTATACATACACTCAGTGTACTAAATAGATGGGAGAAGAAGTGGTGAGAGAAATCTACCTAGACAAAAGCAATATGGAAGCTTATTGTCTGTAAAAAATTTACCCGAGTAAGAGACACTCTGCTTTTTTATATCACTATACACTGCTGATAATTCTAAACTATCTCATTGCTAATACTTTCCTCCCCAGCAGTCTAGATCCTTTCTGCCACTCCTCTGCTCTTGGTAGCCCTCTGTGTACCAATTAACTTGGAAATATTTCCACAAAATACTGTTAAGAGGGAAAAGAAAAATGCAAAACACGTCTGTCATAGTTTCCCGTTTTTCTTTAAAATGATGATCAGAGTATTGTATCTATACTCATGTTTATGTGACTACATGTGATAAATATTCATGGTACATATACATATATGTGCATATCATACATATAATTTAAATGATTATATGAGCATAAGAAAAAACATGGAAGGCTACTTACTATATTGTTAATATGGACTTTAAGGGACCAGTTAGATGGGGATGGACAGAAAGGAGAAGGAAAGAAAGGAGAGAAGCAAAAAAAAAAAAATGTTTAAATACCACATTAAATATGTATATTTGGGCGGTCTTGGTGGCTCAGCCTGTAATCCCAGCACTTTGGGAGACTGAAGCGAGTAGATTGCCTAAGCCCACGGGTTCTAAACCAGCCTGGGCAGATGGTAAGACTTCATCTCCACAATAAATAAAAAATTAGCCAGGCAGTGCACTCCTGTAGTTCAGGCTACTTGCAAGGCTTGAGGAGGAAGGACCGCAAGAGCCCAGCAGGTCGACCCTGGGGTGGCTGTAAGCATGCCACTACATTTCAGCCTGGGCAACAGAGTGAGACTCCAACTTAAAATATATATACATGTATATATATATGCTTTGACCACATCTATACAGTCATATACACATAAGAATGAAATTTGAAATCACTTTTAACAATTTCAAAAGGAGACCAAAAATAGAAAACTTTAATAGCTGCAGCTAAAAATTTGGAATCCACATTTTAGAATTCCCTGCTATATGACAATATGAGGATCTGAAATCCTATGTGAAAGGATAGACTTGAAGCTCAGACTTGGAAGTAGCAGATAAACCCACAACTACTCCTAAAATCCAAAGTTTATTCCATTGGGAAATCTCACCATTTGCTTAAATTGCAAGTTGATAACTGACTCTTAGTACAATATAAAAGCATTAATATAATAACCATCCTCCACATTGTAAATTAGTATTCTGAATGAAGGCTACATTGTTAAATATTATTAAAATGAACATAATCAAATGGTGAACAGAGTGTTCCAGTGATTTTGATTTCATAATTTCTTAGATTTGTTTGCTTGTTTGTTTAATTATCCAGAAAATTGTGACACAAATAACTTTCTTTTTTACTTTACTATAAGCTTTGTAAACCTAAAAGCTTAGCTTTCACTAATTCCAAGAGAGCAGAGCTGTGGTAGATGTTGGGGTGATGGTTTGTACCTGACACAAGACAAATATTTTAATTCTGTCTAATCAGAAACAGATTTTGTTTTGAATTTCAATGTCAAATCCAACAGTTCACATTGAGAAAACTGCACAGAGGCACCACAGAATTTATTGTTAGTCATTCAGACTGCTTTGTTCATGTCATTGTGACCCTGCAAAGAACACCGTGTCCTTGGAGACTTTAAAATACTGTTCTAGGTGAACCTCATAAAGGTCATTAAGACTATAACTTTTCTGTTTGTAAGGAACTGTGACTTTACTGAACAATATAAAATGTCTTCTTTTAAAAATCTGGATTAAGGTATATGTCAGAAATTTGGGACTTTAAGGCTTTTATCAACGTCACTAGATTTATAGCATCAGCAATTCATTATAAATTAATAGAAACAAGTCAGTATTTTTGAAACAATTCCTTTAATTTTAGGTAGAAAGAAAATATAAAGAATCAGAGTGTTGACAAGCAAAGTCTTTCATTTTCAGTTGTACTTTAATCACTAGATTAGTACTGGATTTTTTCCAACAAACAAAAATAAATATCAATTTCACAAAAAACCTCACATCCAATCTGCAATCAAAGGAGTTTCAATAAAACAGATTATTGTCTTTTTCTCATTCAAGAGACAAACAATGAGTTACATAAAATGTTGTTCCAAGTTTGGTATACTTGCTGGTAATAGATAGACCAATAAAACACAAGCCTGTTCTCAATACAGGCTCAAATAGAATACAACATGAGGTATATCCTAATTATATCTGTAAAAGGAATTGTGTAAGCATAGAAGATTATAAATTTTATAATTTAATAAAAATAGCATAACTTTGGTAAAATTATTTATGTATTTTTGTATAAGTAGTTCCAAGATTAGGATTATGGTCACACACTGCTCTAATTAAACACTTGCTGTCAAACACCCAAATATATAGGAGTGAGACACGGTTAAGGCCACATTTTTTTAAAAATATTTTTTATTATGGTTTTGTGGGGTACAGTTAAGGGTTAGGTGTACAATTACGTTTCATTCAGGCACCCTGTTGATAAGAGGCGTTTCCCTGCCCCCAGACAGATATTTGCTACTGTTAATCCCATCTCCCTCCCCCCACCATAGTTTCCCAATATTGTCAGTCATTTTCTTATAATATTACATTGGATGTTCAAGGTTCATTATATGAGTGAGAACACGTGATACTCGAATCTTTGTTTCTGTGAGAGGTCACTCAGTATTATAGACTCTAGTTCCATCCAGGTTGCTGCGAAGTTCATGATTTTGTTCTTTTTTATGGCTGCGTAGTATTCCATCATGTATATGTACCACATTTTTTAAATCCAGTCCTCTTTTGATGGGCAGCATGGTTGTTTCCAGGTTCTTGCTATTGTGAACAATGCTGCGATAAACATACGTGTGCAGGTATCTTTTTTATAGAGTGATTTGAGTTCTTCAGGGTATATTCCCAGTAGGGGGATTGCAGGGTCATATGGAAGGTCGATTTTTATGCCAAGACCTACACCTTAACAAATAGGATTACGTCAAGTACCATTTTGTTTTTAGAGAGATTAAACTTCTATTTCTCAGACATGGAAATTTCATTAGGAATTTGGATCTGTTCTCTTTGGAATAGTTCGTGCCACTTTGGAATTTAATTTCTTGTTCATGTATGAAAAATGAATCATTCAATTCAAGCTGACATTCTGGTCAGGAACATTTCTCTCCAACTCTCTGTTATTAGATGACAAAAATAAAGGCAGTAATTTTTTTTTTCAAATTATAATCAAATAGCCTGAAACTTTTTTATTACTACTGAATAAATAATTTTGACTTGAAGATGTTTTTAGTAAGCTGCTCATGAAAATATTGAAGTTGTTGAACTGAGAGTTGCTTAAATTTTTTGTTTTATCTTTTAAAAAAATTCTCATGGTATGTATTTAGAACAATAAAAGTCCAAAATAATTTATTTATGATTTATTGTCACAACTATTTCATGTAACAATTACATTATCATTCTCTATATGAAGTTTTTATTTCAATATAGACATAGAAAAATATAGATAAACTATAATTAGAATTTAGAGATGAACTATAATGCTTAAATATATTTAAAGAAAAAAGTAATTCTGTTCAGTTTGATATCTGACCTTTTAACTTGTGAAAGATTCTCATAAAGTTAAGCACTAACCTCAAATGGCAAATTTAAAACAGAATTAGTCAGTTAAAAATCTGTTCAGACAAATAAACCCTAATAAACTTTTGGTGAAGAATTTGATATGGTTTGTTTTCTTCCTTTTCAGCTAAACACAAATTACCTGGGTATAGCAATTAACATTTATTGTAGGTCTTAGTATGTGTTAGAAACTCTGTTAAACTCTATATACATCATCTCATTTAAGCCTTGCAACAATCTTATGCAGTGTACATTTGAATACAAAATACATATTAATACTTAATACAGTAAAATAAATCGAACTACTATAACAGAGAAACTCTATCATTTCAGTACTTTATTTTTTATTTTATTTTATTTTATTTTGAGTTGGAGTCTTACTCTGTCACCCAGACTGGAGTGCAGTGGCCGCTCCCAGTCACTGCAGCCTCGACCTGCTGGGCTCCGGTGATACTTCCGCCTCAGCCTTCCGAGTAGCCGAAATTACAGGCATGCGCTACCACGCCCAGCTGATTTTTTGATCTATTGTAGAGATGAGGTCTTGCCAAGTTGTCCTGGCGGGTCTCGAACTTGCGGGATCAGGCAATCCACTCACCTCAGCCTCCCAAAGCGTGGGATTACAGGCTGAGCCACCGAGCCCGGCCATTTCAGTACTTTAAAACACAAGTTTAGTTTTTTTTTTTTCTCACTTGTTTAAAGTAAGATTAGTCATTGTTAGAAGCAGGGGAAAGTGTCTTATCTTCATAGTCATTTACAGACTCAGGTTGAAGAAGGCAAAGCCATATAGAAATTATGTGGCTTCCAGTAATTGCCCTAGGCAACAATTCACACAATGGACAAAGAAACAGTAGTGAATTGATTGGAATTGTTTTATTGGCTGGACTTGAAGTGGAATATATCATAGAACTCAGTCACATAGCTACATCATGTTGCATTAGCACTGCACTCCAGCATGGGCGATGGAGTGAGACTCCAACTCAAAAAAAAAAAAAGGCAAGGTGACAAGTATACCCTAGCAGTTTGTCTTACTCATATTAGTGAGTTTAAGGTCAAGGTCAAGAAGACATCTCTCAGTTTGAAGCCTGTAAAAATAAACAGCAAATGGTTAAAATTCATCATCTGTAGAAAAAAAATCCCCATTATGCAATGATGTGTATATCTGTTGTGAAGAAGATAGGGAACAACCAGGTTCAGTCTTCATGATGAGAGCACATCATCCAAAGTAAAATCGAAGAAAAGGAAGCTCCAACTTAACTAACGCAATTGTCACAGCACAATTTAGAGTTATGAAGTATGTATTGGTTTGGACCATATGGTAATAATGATATTTGATCATTGTTGACCCCAAAATGGAAACGTTTTGTGATTTAACCTAACATAGTCAACATTCTAGAGTGCGGGGTCACAAGAACAAGCACATTAGTGTTTGTCTAATTTTCTCAGGGAAGCAGATGCTCTGTTTTCTGCTGATTCTAGCAGTTATTCCCTTAGTAACAATCCTGGGTGGAAGAAGACTGTACATTAATCCTATACAACCTGTAGAACTGTACTTCCAGAAAATTCCATCACCTTTGTAACATGGTGCTCAGTGGTAATATTTGGATCTATAAATTAGCCTCCTCAGGAAACTTGTATATCAAAAATGGTTTGGGAAGCTACCACCTGTAGTTTTCGAACCAGATGTAACTCTTATGTTAAAGTACTAATTCATAATTTTGGAATATTAACTAGTTTCTTGGAATTTATTTACATGAGTCAATGCCTCTGAAGCAAATTGAACAGCTAAATATTGAGTAGCCCTATATTCAAAAAACCATTTTGGACAATAAGAATAAAAAATCGTAAACTTGTAAAACCCAAAGGGTCACAATCTTGAAAGAGAAATGAATATATACACAAAGTTCAAACTGCTATAGAAATCTAGAAGAAAAGGTGAATCCTTCCAAATGCTGGAACTGAATTTCCCTGAAGAGAGAAGATTTGTGCAAAGCTTTAAACACAAATTTCCCATGTGGAAAGTTGGTAGTAGAAGTAGTAAGAAAAAAAGAGCCGGGCTTGGTGGCTCAGCCTGTAATCCCGTGCTTTGGGAGGCTGAGGTGAGTGAATTGCCTGAGCCCGTGGGTTTGAGACCCGCCTGGCCAACTTGGCGAGACCTCATCTCTACAATAAATCAAAAAGATTAGCTGGACATGGTAGCTCACGCCTGTAGTTCCAATTTGGGAGGCTGAGGCGGAAGGATCACTGGAGCCCAGCAGGGTGAGGCTGAAGTGGCCGGGAGCGTGCCACTGCACTCCAGTCTGGGCAACAGAATGAGATTTCAACTCAAAAAAAAAAAAAAGAGAGAGAGAGAGAAAGAATGTGCATAGCAATATCACATAACAAGAAGGTATACGATGTATTTGAAGGAAAGGGCTTATTTTTTGGCTGGGGGATGTTATAAAACCTATGGTCAGAGGACTGCAAAGTTAATTTTTGTATAGCAAAGTGTCTTTGATATCTTGTTTAGTATTTCTACAGATCTAGTGATCTACCATCTCCAAACAACACCCATGAATAACAATCTCCCATCAGGAGTATTTCTCATTAATGATGATGGCTTTCCTCTTGGGAAAAGGAAGTATACTGGACTGGAAGAGTGATATTATAACTTGTGTTATAACTTGAAATGGAAAATTTACTTGTGTGTCTTATCAAGGTTCAACAAAGTTCAGCAGCAACACTGCTATAGCTGAACAAACAGGTTTGTTTATCTGACTGCACACGTACAGGTTTATTTAGCTGGGATGCAGCATATCCCAGAAGAAACATGAGAAGACTAAGTGATGAGATTACAGAGGGACTATTTATGAGTTTTGGATTTACATCTGATGATTTTTAGGAGGAACTGGGAAGACAGAGTCAGCTCTGAATTGGGTACTATCAAGTAACAAAGGGACAGGTTTGTGACTAGTTATCTTTTTCTGAAAGTTGTTATTTTATTTTATTTTGGATTCAGCGAGTACAAGTACATGTTTGCTATATGGACGTATTGGGCTTTGGGGATTAGGCTTCAGATGACTCATTCCCCAGATAGTGAGCACTATACTCAACAGGTAAATTCTGAACCCTAAGCCCCTCTCCACCTACTCCCTTGTGGTGTCCCCAGTGTCTATTACTTCCATTTTTGTGGCCTTTTAACTCCCACAAATAAGTAAGAACATGAGGTGTTTGGTTTTCTGTTTCTGAGTTAGTTCACTTAGGATGATATTCTCCAGTTCCGTCCATGTTGCTGCAAAGGGCATAATTTTGTTCATTTTTATGGTGATATAGTATTCCATCCATATATATATATATATACCACATTTTCTTTACCAAGTCAATTGTTGATGAACGCTTAGGTTGGTACCATGATTCTGCTATTGTGAATAGCACTGCAATGAACATATGAGTACAGGTATCTTTATTACATAATGATTTTTTTTTCACTTTGGTTATCTACCTAATAGTGAGATTTCTGGGTCAGGTGGTAATTCTATGTTTAGATCTTTGAAAAATCTTTGTACTGTTTTCCACAGAGGTTAACTAGTCTATCTTCCTACCAACAATGTATTAGCATTCCCTTTTCTCTTCATCCATGCCAACATCTGGTGTTCCTTGACTTCTTAATAGTAGCCATCCTGATTGATGTAAGATGATATCTCGTTGTAGTTTTAATTTGCATTTCTCTGAAGATAGTGACTAGGCATTGTAATAAAAGTATTTTTGTGGTGGGAAGATAAAAATAGGGCTGGCTCATGGTGTAATGGAAAAGAAGCAACAATCACTCATGTTGGTGAGAAGAAGGGAATGTCCGTGTTCATAAGAGGCTGCAATTGACTTCAGTTAATTTTTTTGGAGATTTTTTTCAACACGTTTGCCCATTTCAGAATGGGTGATTCACGGGCACACCTGCCCACAACACATTGAGTGTTCAGCAGTTTTTGACCAAAAATGGAATTCCTCCATGCCCTACCCTCCTTATTCACTTGATCTTGTCCTGAGTGCCTTTTTTTTTGTTACACTGAATGGAAAAAGTCCTCAAAAGGAAATGTTTTGCTGATGTGGAAGAGGTGAAACAAAAAACAGCAAAAGCACTAAAGGCATCAAAATTGAAGAGTTCAAAAACTGTTTTGAACGTACAAAAAGCATTTCAATAGGTTTGTACTGAATCAAACAAAGAGTACTTGAAGGTGCCTGAAGTTTAAATATGTAAGAATAAATACAAAGCCGGGCTCGGTGGCTTAGCCTGTAATCCCGTGCTCTGGGAGGCCGAGGTGAGTGAATTGCCTGCGCCCTCAGGTTTGAGACCCACCTGGGCAGCTTGGTGAGACCTCGTGTCTACAATAAATCAAAAATATTAACCAGGCGTGGTAGTGCGCGCCTGTAGTTCCAGCTACTTGGAAGGCTGAGGTGGAAGGATCGCCAGAGCTCAGCAGGTCGAGGCTGCAGAGGCCAGGAGCAGCCACTGCACTCCAGTCTGGGTGACTGAGTGAGAATCCAATTTAAAAAAAAAAAGAATAAATACATGATATTTAATAAATAAATTATAGAGTTGTTTTGGTCCCCCCGTACATATGTTACTAAGCATCTCTTTAAAATACAAATTATGCTGTGCGCTTCTGTGTATGTACTGATTATTACACAATAATTGAAAGATTAGCAAAATATAACCTTTGCTTTTGGGTACTTCACCCCTTTGAGGGGTCAGTAAGTATTTCAAATATGCAATGAAAATAATGAGTGATATAGAAAAGAGTTATATTAAACCATGGGTAGTGAGGAGTTAAGACCTTTCCCAAAGAGGCAACCTGGAATTTGGGACTAGAAGCTTAAATAGAAAAGAGAATAGAAGATAAGGCTATATGATGGAATATAAATTGAATTGTTAATGCTGCCAAATTACAAATATGAATATATAAATTAGAGAATGTATAAATAAGCTACCAGGAATGCTGTTACAGAGTGGATAGGTGGAGTTGGAGATTAGAAGAAGCTTCAGCGAGAATTTAGACACTTGTAAAAACAGGTTAGAATGTGAGTCCATGCTGAGGAAATGTCACTATAAATTGTAGGTAACTAAGATTCACAAACAAGTTCAAGGAAATGAGCAAAACTGCTCTATTATACACACTAATTTGAGCTTTTATTATGATCAATAATTAAAATTAAATTGGCCAGGGGAAAAACTTACAACAGCCACTTAATTTATAGTCTACCTTATACAGAATCATACATCTACTCTCCTGGACATATTAAGTACTCTTCTGTAAATTTATAAAGACCTCCAATGAAATACCATTTTACTTAAAACTCAGCAATTGATACAGCCAGATTTTTTTCCTTCTAGCAGAAAGGTAACTGCTTTCTTCTTAAGCTTGCTGGTTCTCACATTACAGTAACCAAGGAGCTGTGATCACTGTTCCTTGAAGTCACTATTTCTACCACAGACTCAGAAGCACTGGAGGCAGACAGTTTAATTTTCCTTAAATAAGTTAGGAAAGTATATTTTGCAAATGCATATCAGCGCATTCCTTGCCTTTACAATTCTGTGTTCCTTCTGTTTTTATTTCTGAAAGTCTTCTCATCAGGCTCTCAGTAAAGAGACTAATAACCTCTCCACATCTCAGTTTACTACCCATAGAACTGGAGGAAAATTCCCTTAAAGTATTTTAAAATTTCAACTAAGACTCACAAGTCAGAAGGCTCTGGTCATACTCACTGTCCTAGAATGGTGACAGATAAGGACATGTAAATAATCAAAATCAATGGTGGGGCTCAAATGGTATAACGAGCATCTGACATTCACTTAGAAGGGTCATAGTGTCCAGAATATTCCAACAAGTACAGTTCAAGCAGTAGCCCTGGTTTTACTCTGTGATGAAGCCATTCTGGAGACTGAGTGTAGTGAATTTTAGTGACTTATTTTGTGGCATTTTAAAAATCATTGTGTTTCTTCCCCTTCCTGTTATCAGCCCTCCCTTTATACTTTCTTTGGGCACCTCTACTATCTACTGGTTTCTGAACCCACACCTCTACCTTTCAGAGTTCTCCTAGTTAGAATGCCTCCAACCTTCATTCCTCAATATTCCTCATTCACATCTCCAGAACTTCCATTAATTCAGATAACTGATATTGTGTCAACAATTTTCTTTTATAGTTTTATTCTAGTTTTCTTGTTAGTCACTTTAGTTATTTGTTTTACTGTTTGTTCTAGATTCATCTAAAATACTTTCCTACCAAATATTGTTTTAATCTGGAAATATCTTTGGTTTGTATTTCACTTTGTAGGCATTTTATGTATGCAGTGCACATGTATTCATATATGTGTATATACATAGTCTATATTTGCTTCCTACTTCACACAAAATGTTTACTCTTTTAAAATGAAAATTGCTTCAGGATGGGGATTATATTTCTGTCATATGCGTGTTTAATGCTCACCATTTTATATCTTTATATGCCGCAGGTATAGAAAGAAGATTTTCTATGGCTAGTATATAAAATAAATACACCTACCTACACATAAGACCTTATGTGCTTTGATACTAAGAAATTAAGATAATTCAAAAGGTAGTAAACATTTTTATTAGCCAGTGTTCTCCAGAGAAACATAAACAGAATACACTGATATTTATTATAAGAAATTGGGTCACATGATTTTAGAGACTGACAAGTTCCAAGATCTGCTATCAAAAACCTGGAGACTCAGGAGAGCTGATGGTGTAGTTCAAGTCCAAATGGTAGCTGAGTTGAGCCCAAGGAAGAGCTGTTAGTTCCATATGAATCTGAAGGCAAGAAAAATACAATGTCTTAGCTCATGGCAGTAAAACAGGAGGAAAATTCCTCTTACTTGCAGAAGTATCAATATTTTTGTTCATTCCTTCAATTAATTGAATGAGGCCTGCCCACAAAAGGGAGGGAAAAAAAATCTTTTCATAGTCTACCAATTCAAACGTTAATCTTATTCAGAAATACTTTCACAAATACATGCAGAAGATTGTTTGGTCAAATACCTGAGCACCCTGTGGCCCAGTCAAGTTAACATATAAAATGAATCATTACAACATTCAAGTTGTTTACTTAACTAAACAACGTGTTTTAGTCTTGGATGAAGAGTATTCTGTGATCTTGGAATTTAAAATCGGTTGTTGACATCATGTTAAAAATATATTATGTCTTAAATTTATTAACATGCTTCATTTTTAAAGATGTGAACCCACAGATAACATACTTATTCCCTATGTTCATTTTCTTTTTTAATGGATACTTTTAAAAGGATTGAAAATAAAAGTCAAAAAGCCTTTAATTTTTCACTGAGCATATTAGATTTGCATATAGTATTAGCATTTGAATAATATAGACAAAAAAAGGAGAAAAGTTTGCTGCAAACAAAAATATTTTATCACTGTCATTCATGGCCAAGGAAAAGGAAGAAACATTTCCCTATTTGTTGTTCTGTTATGTGTTATTTTTAACTTAATTTAATCAAAAGATATATTGACAAAAAATTAAAAGTCATATTCCTGGAACTTTAAAATGTCTCTAAAAATTTTGCTCTGTCAAGTCTGATTCTAACTATATTTTTAAATGTTATTTCCGAAGATTTAATATCTTACTAAAATTTTATTTTCAGTAATTATAGATTTATATGAAGTTGAATTTATAATACAGTTTCTGACTTATAATGGTTCCACTTATGAATCTTTTAACTTACAATGGTGCAAAAGTGATATGCTTTCAGTACAGTATTTAACAAATTACATGAGATTTTTGATACTTTATTATGAAATAAGCCTGGTGTTAGATGATTTTGCCCAACTGTAAGCTAATGTAAATATTGTGAACACGTTTAAGGCATTCTAGACTCAATTATGATGTTTGGTAGATTAGGTGTATTAAATTCATTTTTGATTTACTGTATTTTCAACTTACAAAGGGGTATTAGGACATTATCACATTGTAAGTCGGGGAGCTTCTATACAGAGAAATCCTTGTGACTTTCACTGATTTCCTGTAGCACAGCACTACAACAAGACAACATTGTTATAACCCACTGATTTTATTCAGATTTCACCCGTTTTGCATGCACAATTCTTTGCACATATGAAGATTTGGAAATTGCCACTATAGTCAGACTCTAAGATTTCAATGTTTTAAAGCTACCAGTTATCATCTTGATAAGTTAGCTCAGCAAAGGAGATGGAAAATTGTATTAATGTTAACAAAAATGTATCAATAATGAAGGGAGAGAAGAATAGGTGAAATTAAGAAAACATTAGCTTGCTAGAGAGTAGAATCAGTGACTAGAATAGAACTGCCTGAGTTAAAGACCACTAAGGCTTGAGAGTTGAGCTAGTCTTATGACCACTAAGCCTTCCACAATGTGAAAGTTCTACATATTGGTTTGCAGAGATTCCTAACTTTTCAGTAGCTTGCCATTTATCTTTCTTATTTAGCCTGGATTTTTTCTTTATTATCATACTGAACCAAATGTCAGATAAAATTAACTTCCAGAAAATATATGCCCTTCATACTTATTAAGAAAGTTAGCTCTCCCAATTTATTGATTTCTCCTCCAATTATTTTAGCATCATAGAATAAAATTAGGGAGATCTGAGTTTACATTTCTACTCTGCAAATTTTTATCAGTATGCTAGTCTGTGCTTTTAGGACTCCCAGATTATACATGTCTAACAATGTGATAATCTAACCACTATTATAATATTTAAAATGCAAGCAAAATACCTAGTACAATGTCTTGCATGTAGAAATCCCTAGTAAACATTGTACCCCTTTCTGCCATCTTAAACACACATACACGCAAGCAAAAGAGAGAAGAAAAGATTAATCTTACACTTAAATGTGGTTTTGAAACAAAGCTGAAAAGACAGAAACATATCACCTTATCCTCAAGAATCAAGTGTTGAGGAGATTTAGACAAACAGTTTTGACATTACTAAAAAAAAAAAAATGATCTAGTATAGTTTGCACTCCTGCTGCCTTCCATCAGGATAGTTAATCAGGCCAGACACTGTGACTCATGCATGTAATCCCAGCACTTTGGGAAGCGGAGGCAAGAGGATTACCTGAGTCCAGGGATTCGAGACCAACCTGGGCAACTTGGTGAGACCTCGACTCTGTAATCAATCAAAAAATTTGCCAGGTGTGGTGGTACATGCCTGTGGTTCCAGTTATTCCAAAGGTTGAGGTGGAAAGATTACCTGAGCCTAGCAGGCAGAGGCTGCAGTATCCGTGAGCATGTCACTGCACTCCAGCCTAGGTAACAGAGTGAGATTCCGACTTAAAAAAAAAGTATTAATGTATTTTTTGGGTTAGGCATGGTGGCTCACACTTGTAATACCAGCACTTTGAGAGGCAAAGGCGAGAGGATCGCCTGAGCCAAGGGGTTTGAGACCAGCCCAGTCAACATGGCGAGACTTCATCTCTACAATAAATGAAAAAAATTAGCCTGGTGTGGTGATTCACACCTGTAGTTCCAGTTGCTTGGAAGGCTGAGGCAAAAGGATCGCCCCTGAGCCCAATAGGTTGAGGTTGTGGTGACTATGAATATGCCTCTGCACTCCAGCCTAGGTGACAGAGTGAGACTCTGATTCAAAAAAAAAATAGTTTATCAGAATGAACCATGTAATTTGCACACACATCACCCTCCACTCCTTCAGATCCTATAAATACCCCATCGCTCTCTTACTTGAGCCACCTTCTGGGACTTTCTTGCAGTCCTTCAGATTTTCCAGACAGATGTTTGCCTCAAAAATTTGTATTATTTTCTTCTCTAATTGAGTGCCCCTTCTATGTAGTAAGCTAACATAATTCACACGCTTCAGAGTTTTGTTCAAATTGTTACCTCTCTAGCTAGGCTTTTTTTAGGCACACTATTTAAACTTACAAAGCACTTCCCAATCACTACCACTCTTGGGAATTCTCACAAGGGAAATAATTTTCCATAATTCTTATTACAAACTGACACACTACTTAACTATATGCCTGTTTTCCCTGTCGAATCCAGACTAAAATGTCAGCTCTGTAGGTTTACTAAAAGCTCCATAAAATATTGACTGAATAAATTATGAATGAATTATTGTTCTCAGGTAAGAGAAGACTAAATGCCTGAACAGTAAAACACAAGGAATTACAGGCCCACAGGACATTTATCAGTACAATTTACAAAATAGTTAAGTGCCCATAACTGTTATCCAGTGGAAAAAGCAGACTTTCCTGGGAAAATGAGTAGAATCTCTTTCAAGCCTGATTTAATAATTCTTTGCTTTTTAGGGTGACCAACTCATTCAGGTTTGGTAAAGATTTTCCCAGTTTTAGCATTTGAAAGTCCTTTATCCAAACTAACACTCTACAAATTCCCTCAGTCTCAAGAAAACTGGAATGATTGGTCACCTTACATCCAACCCACCAACAAGTATATCAATATTGTCTCACAAATGTCTCTTGAATTCGTACGTCTTTGCCTATCTCTTTACTTCTATCCTAGTTCTGCCTACTACCACCCTCATGTAGGATCTTAAATAGTCTCCTACCTACTCTAAGCAGAACCATCTTGAATGTCCTCTAATTTCTTGCACTGCCCAGCACAGTCTTCTACCTACTCTAAGCAGAACCATCTTGAATGTCCTCTAATTTCTTGCACTGCCCAGCACAAAATTATATTAAAGCATGCTATTTCCCTTGCTAAAAACTCTTCATGGCCTCATAGTAGCCAGCCCCAAGTTTATCCTCCAACCTCATCCTATATCAATCTTTCCAGCCCAGGACTACTCTTAGGCCCTTATACTTATCAAGCTCCTTTTTAGTGCAGGGCTTTGGCACACGCAGTGACCATGTGTGGAATGTTCTTTCCCTTCTGTTTAGCTTTATCCCTTCTATTCACCTTTCAAATTTACTTCAATCATCCCTCACTCAGAGTTTATAGCAGACCTACGTGACTTGGTCAGATCATCCAAATATAAAACCATGTACTTTTGTCTGATAGCTATTGTCAGAGTCACAATTTATCCACTTTCGTACGATTATTTGACAGATATTTGATATCTGTCTCCTCCACTAACTTTTACACTCCATTCTTGAAACTGTATGCCTTTATCCATTTCCCTTGACACAGAATAGGCTCTTGAAAAAATATTTTTGAATAAATAAATGAATTAACAAAGCAAGAACACCAAAGCAATGTGAACAAAATGTGAAGCCCCATCATCATGTAAATAGACAAAACATCTCTGGGCATCAGTCAGTAACCTTAGGCATTTATCAGTAGGCATATAGGCAAAAATAACATGTCTCAGAAATAAAATTGATATAGACTATAGCAGTGAAGAGGCAAAGAGTGAGAATTATCTGCAATCAATAAAATTGTGTAAGGGGAAAACTGCTTGTCAAATACAGATTAAAAGAATCAGCAGCTGAACTATGAAGAGAAAGAGGGGGAAAGAAAAAAAAGACAGAGAGACAGATACAGACTTTGATTTTCTGGATGATGGATAAGAGATCATTTTCTTGGCCACAACTTGTTAACAAATGTACCAGTTTCTGAGTGAGAGTCATCTAAAATGCTCATGACACACTCCCTTGTATAAATCCCCCACCCCTTTGGGTATAGGTAAGACCAGTCACTTACTTCTAACTAATATGTTACAGCAAAGGTGAAAGGAATTTACAGATTGAATTAGGCTCCCTGTTTAGTTGACTTTCAGTTAATTAAAATGGAGATTACAGAGGGTGGACCCAACTTAATCAGGTGAGCCTTTTAAAAGAGGGTGCACAAAGAAGCAATCAGAGATTCTCCTGCAGGCCTTACAGAAACAAGCTGCCACGTGAACTGCTTGTGCAGTTGTCTTCTAGCTAGTAGGGTTCTCAGGCCTACAACCACAAAGAACTACCACACATCAATGTAAAGATTCATTACTGAGCTCTAGGAAATTGCCTTTATTTTGTGTGTCAAAATGGTCAAATATCCAAAAGTGTGTATGGCTTAATTTGTGTACACAGTGACTTCTAAATTGCTGCATAACAAATTATAATAAACGTCATGACATAACCTAGCACCTATTTATTATGCCACTGTGTCTGTAGGTCAAAGTCTAGGCACAGAGCAACTGGGTCCTCTGCTCAGGGTCTCAGGCTCAAATCAAGATGTGGACTTGGCCGAGTTTCTTAACCTAGAGCTTAGAGCCCTCCTGCTCCATCTCACACGATTCTGTATTTGATTGCTCAGTCTTTTTTTTTTTTTTTTGAGTTGGAGTCTCACTCTGTCGCCCAGACTGGAGTGCAGTGGCCGCTCCCGGCCACTGCAGTCTTGACCTGCTGGGCTCCGGCGATCCTTCCGCCTCAACCTTCCGAATAGCCGGAATTACAGGCATGCGCTACCACGCCCGGCTGATTTTTTGATTTATTGTAGAGATGAGGTCTCCTTGCCCAGGCGGGTTCTCGAACCCGCGGGCTCAGGCAATCCACTCACCTCAACCTCCCAAAGGCACGGGATTACAGGCTGAGCCACCGAGCCCGGCTGCTCAGTCATTTTTAACACTTTATTTCTGTCATTAAGTTTTACAAAACCACTTTAGATATATTTATTGAAAAGATTTTATCTGATTGTAATGAATAATGTTATGTGATTTAATCTGCATAGACCAGGTAAATAGCATCCATGAATGAAAAGTGCCTTAAGGTGTATTTAAGTAGAAGTGAATTATTTGCTATTTAAAGGCATTGGATATTTAATAAAGATATTGGGAAAACTAATCGGATAATTAATAAAGTATCTGAATTCCACTAGGTAAAAGAACTAGCTATAATAATATCTTTAATATTATCTAGAAGACATTCTGATATTTAAATCTCAACAATTTAATTTCTCTCTACCCTCTTATAGTATTGCATAAAAAAAATAAATTTACCAGGTTTTACAGATAGTTAAAAAGCTAAATTGAAGGCTACCTGTCAAAAGTCACTGATCCTTTACACAGAGGCAATGTGCTTTTATATGAACTTGCATGCCACAAACACAGCTTCCCTAAATTGTATGTGAATAAGGGAGTAAATAAGAAAAGCTTAGTGGTTGCTTAAGCTATTTTTTGGTAGAAAAATACCATTAATCATGGTCTTTCAAGTTAACTTTAAAATATATATATATTCTTTGACATCATATAAAACATAAAAGAAACTGATTGCTTAGTAAGGGTAGCTATATCTTAACTATAGAAGTAATTCAGTTTTGATTTCTTTTTAGGTGCACATGCAGAAAGATATTCAGATGTAAAACAAATTTAATTGTAAAGAAAAAAGCTACTAAAATATTGTGGGAGAAATGGGGATCATTAGTTTTATGTGGAAGCATAGAATTTTCTCTTGTTCAAAAAAAAACCAAAACAAAACACATACACACACAAAAGATTTATCATTTCCTTTCATTTTATTTCATTTTGTCTGCCTGCCTGCTTCCTTTCTTCTTTCCCCCCTTCCTTCTTCTCTTTCTTCCTTCCTTTCTTCCACAAATGTTTTTTGAGTCTCAGGGACCTAGAGATTTACTGAACAGAATAGACATTATCTTTACTTTTAAGTAGTTTAAATTCTGTTAGGGAAGACAAAAACAATAAATACATATTATAGCATTGACAATAAAGAACATGAAGAGAAACTTAAGCAGTTATGGGGTTTGGTATGATGGGAGTTTGCCATTCTAGATACTGAAAAAAAAATACTTGTTGGAACATTGTGGGAATCGAGTGACAGGCACATTCATTTTTATTTTCTTAATATACTGAGCACAGGAAAGGTGAGATCCCTCTCTGGCCTACCCTAGGGATGATGACTTCTCCCTTCCCAGTTTTTCAGGCTCCCCTTTGCTCATTTTAATAACAATAAGACATTTTGGATTTGCAGAGAATCAAAGCAATCCTGTGCTGCCATTTGACTTGGTTCTAAAAGTCTCTCTTTGACTAGGTGTAGTTAAATAGGGCAAAACATTTACAAAATTTCCTCATGGAGTAAGGATACAAGAGAGGGAGCAGGGATCATGCTAAAAAGGGGCACTTTACATTAGTTATTGGGATTGTTTGGTAAGAAGGAATATTATAAAAGGGCATTTGGAGAGAGCATTGGAGGACTCAGGGAAGAAAAAGAAAAGTGAAAGGATCTGAGAAGCTAAATGTCCATACTTTACACTGGAGCCCACAAGTGGCAATAGTGTTTTTAATCTGTGAAAATGATCACAGGTTGTCAGTCCTGGTATATGTAAAGTCTGAATGTCATTCCAGGAATTTATCTAACTGAGGTGCCCATGACAAGCCATGTTTTGAAAACCTGAGTAGCTTGGAGAGAGCACAGGCTTTTAGTTGCAGAAAATGTGTATTTTCTTGTTCTACAATTTATACATCATGATCTTGGACAGCTTCTCATTTTGATTTTATATTACTAAGCATTTCAGTGTTCATGGCTACTGTATCTTAATGTAGTCAGTATAGACAACCCCTTTTGGTAATTGAATATTTTCTTTCCCTAATTTTTATTATGAATCTTTTATTCCATTTTTCCTTTCTATGCCTTTAGTGTCTTATCTATCTTATAGTTATTTCTATTTTTGGAACATTTTTGATTAGCCATATTTCTAATAATTAGCAAGTAGGAGTTTTGATTTATGA
This sequence comes from Carlito syrichta, assembly GCF_000164805.1. NCBI lineage: Eukaryota > Metazoa > Chordata > Mammalia > Primates > Tarsiidae > Carlito > Carlito syrichta. The sequence continues at coordinate 98,312 of NW_007232749.1, read as the reverse complement.
TTGAAGTTGAATATTGGTGACTTTTGGTATAAAATTTGAACCAAAGTGATTATATAGTAATATGTTTAAGTCACAATATGCTTGGTCACATGCTTTTTAGCCTCATTCAAGTTTTCTATCATTTCTTTGCCACTTATTGTGCTTTTAACCTTTTTCTATTTTTGCATCACCCAAATTCTAACATCTGCTTTATTACTATGTTACTTTAACTTTATCTTTTTATCCTCAAGTAGTGAGGATAGTATCACTTTTTGTATGAAATACTATTTTTTTATTCTTATATAAGCTTTGTTTCATACTAAGAAATAAAAACACAGAATATGCTTAATGTTACTTACAAAATAATCAAAGTATAATATTAGTCATATTTGAACTTTAGCCTTCAAGGATAAGTGATTTGTATTTAGTGATTTTTATTGAAGACATTAGGGGTGACAAGCTTTGATTTAAATATGAAGATAAATGTGATGACATAAATTCCTAATAAAATTTTGCTACCTTTGTTTTTTATAGTTTCTTACACATAGCCTACTTTCTTATCTTATTTTTTTGTTTACAGATGGAGTCTCACTATGTTGCCCATGCTAGAGCACAGTGGCTGTTCATAGGCATGATCATTGCACACTACAGCTTTGAACTCCAGGGCTCAAGTGATCCTCTTCCTTCAGCCTCCCAAGTAGCTGGGACTACAGTCAATGCCACCACACCTGGCCATATAGCCTATTTTTATTGATTTAAAAGATATTGGGGATACAATCCAGGATTAGGTATATACATGATCATTGTACAGGTAAAGTTTGGACCTCACTTTGGTCCCCACTTTGCCTGGCTTGAAATCAGGTACCCTTATTAATGAAGTGTGCCCCCATCCTCTGGCACTTTCCCACTACTACCAATCCCTTTCTAATGTATACACACACATACACACACACACACACACACACACACACACACACACACACAGTATTTTTCTCAATTTATTACAAATTTCCATTGTCCTAGAAACTATTAAATGAGGTGTTTATCTTTTTTCCTAAAAATGTGCTTTATTTTTCATGTAGCTCCTAAACAATGTACTTTGTTTTTCATATGATTCTCAAACTTGTGTTTTTAATTTATATGACATTTTTGTTATTGATCAAAGGTAATGTAAGACAAGCATTAAAGAAATGATGAATTAGATATAGGTTATTGTGGATATTTTCTTTTCCTCTTGACACCTCAAAGTCATGAAGGCAATTTTCTGGGTTTAAAAAATGGGCCCATTTAAAACTGGGATTGCGTTCATCATTGGTGTCACAGTTGGCAATGGAGTGTGACAGGCGGCTGTTAACTCTGGCAACTTGTCATGTACCAGCTGTTTTGTCACAACTCAAAGGGCCCATGGGCAAATTCTGAGCTGAAACAATTAAATGATAAAGAAATAGAATCATACAAAAATAACACCAAAAAGCAGAAGACCTTCAAGTTTCAGCAATTAACAAGGAAGGTGAATCCTCATGGGAAAGTGGTCACTGCAGAAGAGATGGAGGCTTATTTGCTTTCAATATCTTCAAAAAATAAAACCAAACACTGCAATTTTTTAATGACAGCCTCTAGATTTTATTTTGACAAAAATCTTGGGCTAATAAAGCTATTGTTCTCATAAAATTTTAACCAGAATGCTATAGTACAACAAGATCATTTCAAGGATGTTCCTTAAAATACATTTTCCCAAGAGAAATGCTTGAATTATCAGTCACAATTTGAAATCTCTACTCCTTAGGAATTTTATGGTGAGCACATCTAAAACTGAACAGAGCTTCAGGATATATTCTAGGACATCACACTTTTAACACTATTCATATTCTAATGCAAATTATATCACCTTAGAGAATATGAAGACATTTTTCTCGTTCTTCGCCTCACTGAAATCTTTGAAACTGATGGACTTAGCATCATGTGGTGGGGCATTCACCACTAGTTGACTCCAAATTCACTGGTTTAGGGTGGAAGTGACACTTAGCAGCTGGAGGTAAAAGTATCAAGAAGCATAGATAGCATGCCTGTCATACATGGAAGAATTTTCTCACTTGCAACAGGCTTCCGGGGACTCTGGGACTCACTTTAGTTCTGTGATTGGATTGGACAGTCTTTGGCAAGACTTTGATCTATTGAGATCACTTACCTTGACTTTGTGAGCAATAACGTAACTCTGCTATGACTGCAATCTTAGGACTCAGCAAGACCAAGTACTTCCTTTAGAAACCCTGGAGCCCAGGACACAGGTAGCATGGGACATACAGAGAAGAAAGAGGCATTAGACCAAGGCAAGGAGACAAGATACAAGGTGAGTACTTAAGCTCTGGAGAGAAATAAACCCAGTTGAATCTTGACTCCTCCACTACCAACTGTGTGGACATAGGTACATTATTTCAACACCCTAGGCTGTAGCTCTGCTTGTCCATAATATAAGGAGAGTATACATCCTCTTAATGTGATGAAGGTTAAATCACATGATCTTCATAGAATTATTAATAGAATTTGTGAGTAGCACTTTAATAAACATTTCTTATTGTTTTAGCTGTTTCTATTTTTGACTATCACCATCATCACTGTCATCATTTTGTGTCTTCAAATTTTATGAACTCTTTTGCAATTTGTGTTCCCTGAATTTAATACTTCCTGATCTCCTTCCCTTACAGCTCAGGACATCCACTTTAAACCCCATCCCTGTCTGTCTAAATTTGCCTTATCTTTTAAGACAGTTCCAACTCACTGAGTATAAAAATCAGATTTTTATCTACAGGCCCCTATCATATTTAGTATGGTGCTGTTATGTATTAAAAGCTTAGAATTAGAGTTCACTATTGTTTGTGGAATTGAATTGCTACCAGATTTTGATGTAATATGTTATTGGGCTTTGTGTTTCCTCATATACATGCAAAACCCACCATAGTCATGAGCCATATAATGATGTTTCAATCAGTGTTGGACCGCAGGTATGATAGAGGTCCCATAAGATGATAACGGGGCTGAAAAATTCCTAATGCCTAGAAATGCTGGAGCTGTCATAATGTTGGGGCACAAGACACTACTCATGTGTCTGTGGTGATGCTGATATCAACAAACTTACTACACTGCCAGTCATTTAAAAGTCTAGCAATACACTTATGTATAGTACATAGTACTTGGTATTAATAATAAATAACTATGTTACTGGTTTAGGTATTTACTATGCTATACTTTTATTGTTATATTATAGTGTACTCCTTCTACTTAAAAAAATCAACTGTTAATCAGACAAGTTCTTTAAAAGGTATTCCAAAAGAAGGCATTGCCATAATAAAAAAGGACAGTTTCATGTTTGTTATTGCCCCTGAAGACCTCCCAATGGGACAAGATTTGTAGGTGGAAGTCAGTGAAATTGATGATTTTCACCCTGTATAGGCATAGACTAATGAGTGTGTTTGTGTCTTAACAATAAATTTAAAAAAGTTTAAAAAGTAAATTAAAAATCTCAAAAATAAGAAAGATTATAAAATGTCTATAAAGAAAGAAATATTTGTATAGCTTACGATGCGTTTTAAGCTGTGTTATTACAAAAGAGTAAAAAAGTTAAAAAATTAAAGTTTCTAAACTATAAAATTTACAATAAGCTAGTATTAATTTATTAATGAAGAAACCACAGTGTTTCTTAATTAATTTAGTGTAGCCTAAGTGTACAGTTATTATATAGTGTGGAGTAGTATACAGACGGTAATGTCTTAGGACTTCACATTCACTTATCACTTATTCACTGATTCACTCAGAAAAACCTTCAGTCCTGTAATTCTCCACTCATGGTAAGTTCCCTATACAGATATACCATGTTTTGTCTTGTATACTGGGTTTTACTGTATCTTTTCCATGTTTAAATATATCTAGATACAAATACTTAGCATTAAGGCTGAGCTCGGTGACTCAGCCTGTAATTGCAACACTTTGGGAAGCCAAGGCAACTGGATTGCTTGAGCCCGCGGGTTCAAGATCAGCCCAGGCAAATTGGCGAGAACTCCTCTCTACATTAAAAAGAAAAATAAAAAGAAATTAGCTGGGCGTGGTAGTGTGCACTTGTAGTTCCAGCTACTTGGAAGGCTGATGCGAAAGGATCGCCAGAGCACAGCAGGTCGATGCTGGGGTGGCCTTGAGTGTGCCACTACAATCCAGCCCGGGTGACAGAGTGAGACTCCAATTCAAAAAACAAACAAACAAACAAACAAAAACCAAATACTTAGCATTGTGTTACAGTTGTCTACAAATATTCAGTACATATTTGTGTCCTAGGAGCAATAGGTTAGACCGTATATCTTTGATGTGTAGCAGGTTCTACATCTAGGTTTGCAGAAGTACAACTTATGATGTTCACACAACAAAAAAAATTGCCTAACTGCATTTCTCAGAATGTATTCCCATTGTTAAGCAACGCATGAATTTACAGAGGACAGGTTTGAACTGCAGAAATTCATTAACATATGCAAATTTCTGTCTGCCTTTGCCAACCCCCTCCTCTCCTGTTGCCTACTCCACAAGAAGTCCAGGATGAAGATCTTATCATGAGTCACTCCCTCTTAGTGAATAGTACACGTATTTTCTCTTCCTTATAATTTTTAAAATAATATTTTATTTTCTCTAGCTTACTTTATTGTGATAATGTCGTATATAATACATATAACAAACAAAATATGCACTGACTATGTTTTGGATAAGGCTTCCTGTCAACAGTAGGCTATTCGTAGTTAAGTTTTTGGAGACTCAAAAGATTTACACAAATTTTTAACTGCACAGGGGTTAAGTGCCTATAACCTCGGTCTGGTTCTAGAGTCAACTGTACTTAGAATCTGAAGCCCTCATTCCAAATTCAAAACACTGTTTATGGACCCATTAATAGGCATTGTTGCTTAGTTTTTTTGTTGTTGTTTTTTGTTTTATCAGATGACTGAGCTGTCTCCCTGAGTATTTTCAGAATCCTGAATCTAACTTTTCCCCTAGAAAACTGTGAAAACATTTTTCTTTCCATTGAAAATTGTTTTATTATGAAGTTGAGAGTATATTTATGGTATAATATGCTTGGAGAAGACATCACAGAGTAACTCTTTAGACATCCAATAAAAACAAATCCTTTATTGGACCAATCCCTTGTAATTCAGAAATCTTTGGGGTACATAGAACTGTAAAGGTTCCAGGAGCCTTGTTTTTGTCTTTTTTCATGATATTATATTTCAAGGATTTGGAGGATCTTAACATCACTTTATTAAGAATAAGGTGTTCTCAAAATTTAAGCATGACTCATGGGAATCATCTGAACTAATTTTGATTCTTAATCTAATGCGAAACTTTAAAAAAACCTTATAATTTTCACATGTTCTCGAGTTTTCCAGAATTATTTCAGATTGAAAACATAAATGTCTAGGAGAAAAAGGACCTAAGTAGATCACTTCTCTAGTATCTAAAACAGCAATGATGATGGTGAAGAAACTCAAAAGTGTTTGAAAATACTTGCTGGTTTAAAACACAAAATATAAAATTAAAGGATAACACAAGCTGCAACCAAAATGTTATTCAGAGATGACAATTGGAAACTTATGGAACACTACTATGGAAAAAGGAGATACTTGAATAACATGGGCCCTGGGGACTTTTCAATTAATGACTCAAAAACAATAGAAATTATATGAGCAGTTTTATTTTGTGGTAACATCTCTTTCCTTGAGGAGTGACTATAAAGTGTCCACGTCATCGAATAAAGTTGTGATGCCATAGAAAAGAGCAGTTCTAGTCACCAACACTGTTAGAGAAGTGCTGGAAATCCAATCCAAATTGAATATACAATTAATGCCCTTCTACTAAGATCTTAATCAGGGAATAAAATGTCTTAGATTGTAGAATTATAGACTACTAAGTGTGGATGCCATATAATTCAATTATCTCCTTCTCTTTTCCTCTTCTGTTTTAAACAGAGGAGGAAGCATAGACTCAGAATAAATTTCTTAACCTGTGCATTATGTATTTCAAATAGTAAGCGTTATAAGCCTAAACCAAAGTAGTTACAATAAAATCAACAAAAATATCTCAATAACTGAAAAGCCCAAGAGGAGTGCTGTCTTCAGGAATAGCATCATTCAGGAACTCAAACACTGTTGCAAGGAACTATATACCTCAGATCAATAGTCTCCTCCTCCCTATGTTGGGCTTTACCCTTTAGCCCTGAGTATGCATCAAGGTGTATCAAGGTCCAAGTCTAGTAGGGAAGAAAGTTTTCTTTCATGTTATAATCTATCTGTGACTCCAACAAAATCATACAGTGTTGCCTTAAATTACCAGCTGTAGATTAAAGTCCCCCTTTCTAACCCAATCCTTGTATCGAGGAGAATGTGAAGTAGTTAATTGACTCAGATCTCATAGAGAGGGGGCATTTCACTCTTAAAGATGAATTGGGACTGAGATATCATAGACTGTGAAAAAAGGTCCCACACAAAGAAAGAAGTGAGACATCACCAGGAGAATATAGATTCAAGCAGAGGGAGTAAACAACAGTTAAGTAAAGAATTAACTAAAAGCAAGTAGCCAGCAGCCTTCACTCTTGCATTCCTTTCTCTAGGATACTGCATGTTTTAGAGTTCTTAGGTAAAAACCATGTATAATTCATGGATGTAGTAAGCAGTATTTATTATTCTCTCTTTATAGTCTTTAGAGTAAAAACATATATAATTCATTTTTGTAGTATTTAGTATTCTTCCATATTTGGTGGTTTTCATGGCAAGAAAACTATACTCAGGTGAAACCATGGACTTTCCTTGTGAGCAGAGATGATATTCAATACATCTGGTAGAAGCTGCAAGAACCAGCATGTGGTCCACAAAATGGATTTTTCCTTCTGCCATCACAACGAGTAGTACTTTAATTAGAAGACATCTCCATTAGGGTGGTTCCCAGAAGTAAAGACTGAAAGGAGCAGAGCCAGAGGCAATGTATGAAGCACAGAGCACATGAGAGAAATAAACCTGTCTTTTTGTATTGTTTTAAAATTTCAAGCCAGGTTCGGTGGCTCAGCCTGTAATACCATGCTTTAGGAGGCTGAGGTGAGTTGATTGCCTGAGCCCGTGGGTTCGAGACCCGCCTAGGCAACTTGGCGAGACCTCATCTCTACAATAAATAAAATAACCAGCCAGGCTTGGTAGCGCATGCCTATAATTCCAGCTACTTGGAAGGCTGAGGCGGAAGGATCACCAGAGCCCAGCAAGTCGAGGCTGCAGTGGCCGGGAGCGGCCACTGCACTCCAGTCTGGGTGACAGAGTGAGACTCCAACTCAAACAAACAAAAAATAAAATAAAATAAAATAAAATTTCAGTATTATTTGTTATCACAGTATAATCTAACTTAGCCTGACTGATACAACCTCTGGAAAAAAGGTCACCTAATTCCTTTCCTTTTTGGTATTTTTAAACCAAGGAGAATCTTCTCTATTGCTTTTCTAATCTCATTTCACTCTGGTGAAGCTAGGCAAATCGAGACTCAGTTAAATTTATTAAGGCAGATCCCCAAAAGCTGGAATTATTTTTATGAAGGGTGGGCTCCTTGTAGTATAGGCTTCCCCTGCAATGTAAGTGTTCTAGGAACCCATTGGCATCAGTATATCAGTTAGCATTGCTGTGAGAGAGTTATGTTCAGTTTCAGTGAATTGTTTTTTTGGAGATTCAGTCAATGCATTTTGATGGATGATTATGAGCACCTGCCCACACTGCACTGAGTGTTCAGCAGTTTTTGGCCCAAAATGGCATACCTTCATGTCCTACCCTCCCTATTCGCTAGATCTTGCCCTGAGTAACTTTTTGCTTGTTTGTTTTCCCATATGAAAAAAGGTCCTCAAAGAGAAATATTTGCCAGTGTGGAAGAGGTGAAACAAACAAATAAACAAACAAAAAGGCAGAAGCACTAAATGGCATCAAGATTGACAAGTTCAAAAACTGTTTTGAGCAGTGGAAAAAGTGTCTTGATAGGTGTATTGTACCAGAGAGTACTTTAAAGGTGACTGAAGTTTAAATATGTGAGAATACATGCATAATTTTTCATAAATAAATTTTGGGTTTTTTGTTGGGGTTCCCCTTTATAACATAATATTATTTTTGTTTTGAAAAGTAGCTATCTTTTGTTTCCAGTTCCAAAATGACAGAGTAGAAATAAGCTAGCTTCATTACCGCCACAGTAAACCAGAAACAAATATACAGCACAGAAATTATCACCAGCAATATTTTGGAACTCAAGTATGAGAATGAGATTATTCCTGGGGTCACAAGGAAGTAAAAGCACAATTATTAAAAGAATGAGACTGACAATACAGAAATTTATATGGAAACATAAACAACTACGAATCATACTCAGTGATCTATCACAGAAACAAAGAACAGAATACCATATGTTTTCACTCATAAGCAGACCTTGAACAATTATGGTACTATAAGAAAGGGATTGGCAGTAGTGGGAAACTGTCAGGGGAGAAGGGGGGTGGGACTGGCAGTTGAGGGAAACTGCTAGGGAAGGGAGGGGCACACCTCATCAACAAGGGTACCTATGTAACCAACGTTTGTATATCTAACCCTGAATTGTACCCCACATCTTTATAATAAAAATAAATAAATAAATAAAAGAGTCAGACTTCAAAATGCACAATTCCCCTCTTCCTAATCTGTCCTGCAACAAGCAAGCAGATAATTTCCCCCAATTCACCATTTCTACACAGTAAAAAGTAAGATGGAGGTGGACAATCAGCTTCCTGACAACCTTGGATTCACTAGTAGGAGACCTGTTTCTGCCTCAACCCAAAGGAAGCATCAAGAGTGCCTCAAAGTAGAAATATCTCTAGGGACAGAGACAAAGGGGAGAGGCACTCCCAATCCTGAAAACTCTGCTCTGTAACTCACCCAAAGAAGCTGCCAAATCAGTGACTGTTCAGCAGCAGCATGCTGTAGTAAGTTCTATAGCCCCTGAGTAGGAATGCGTAACCAGCCTTCCCACACTAGTGGGATATCTCCCTTGGGACCTCCCCCATTCAGAACAAGCACATTCTCTTTTCTAGATTCATGACAAACCTGGGCTCATGGTGCCATCTAGTGCCTAAAAAGAGGCAAACCTAGCAGGGGGAAGGGGACAGATAGAAAGAAAGTCAACAGGTAAATTACAAAGAATCTCTAAGCAAACATCCAGTAAAAATCCAGACAAGTCAGACAAAGAAGAATTGAAGAAATAAATAATTCTTCAATGTAAAGCATGGACATACATCCACAAGAAACAACAGCACACAGGGATTTCCTCAAACAGACAAAGAATTCTGTGATGATGTAATGGGATGGCAAATCCCAAAGCCTCCCAAAGTGCGGGATTACAGGCCTGAGGTATCATGCCTGGCCTAAATTTTTTTTAATTAATTAATTAATTAATTAATTAATTATTTTGAGTTGGAGTTTCACTCTGTCACCCAGAGTGGAGTGCAGTGGCCACTTTCGGCCACCTCAGCCTCAACCTGCTGGGCTCTGACGTTCCCTCCGCCTCAGCCTTCCAAGTAGCTGGAACTACAAGCGCGTGCTACCACGTCCGGCTAATTTTTTGATTTATTGTAGAGATGAGGTCTTGCTGCCCAGGCAGGTCTCGAACCCATGGGCTCAGGCAATCTACTCACCTCAGCCTCCCAAATGCGCGGGATTACAGGCTGAGCCACTGAACCCGGCTTTTATTTTCTATTTTAAAGATGTGGGGTACAATTCAGGGTTAAGTATACAAGCGTCCATTATGCAGGTACCCATGTTGATGAGGTGTGCCCCTCCCTCCCCTGGCATTTTCCCTCAACTGCCAATCCCATCCCCCCTCTGCTGGCAGTTTCCCACTACTACCAATTCCTTTCTTATAGTATCACGATAATTATTCAAGGTCCACTTATGAGTGAGAACACTGCTTCTGTGATAGAACACTGAGTATGATAGACTCTAAATCCATCCAAGTTGCTGAGAAGTCTATATGTTTGTCCTTCTTTATTGTGTATATGTACCACATTTTTTAAATCCAGTCCAGCTTCAATGGGCAGCATGGTTGGTGCCATGTTTTTGCTATTGTGAATAGATCTGCAACAAACATACATGTGCAGGTATCTTTTTTGTAGAATGATTTGAGTTCCTCTGGGTATTTTCCCAATAGGGGAATTGCTGGATCATATGGAAGGTCAATTTCTAGTTCTTTGAGAAATCGCCAAACTGTCTTCCAAAGAGGTTGCACTAGTTTGCATTCCCAGCAGCAGTATGGAAGCATTCCTTTTTCTCCACATCCTTGCCAGCATCTGTTGTTGTTTGTTTGATTAATGATGACCATTCTTACTGGGGTTAAGTGGTATCTCCATGAGATTTTGATTTGCGTTTCTCTGATGAGTGAGGCTGAGCACTTTTTTCATGTGTCTGATGGCTGCCCATATATCTTCTTTTGAGAAGTATCTATTCATGCCTTTTACCCACTTTTTAATGGGGTTGTTTGTTTTTTTCCTTTTAGCGTGTTTGAGCTCCTTGTAGATCCTAGATGCCTTTGTCAAATATACAGTTGGCAAGTATTCTTTTCCCATTCTGTGGGCTATCTCCCTGCACTCTTGATGGTTTCTTTGACTCTGCAGAAGCTCATCAGTTTCTTGAGGTCCCACTTGTCTATCTTATTTCTTATGGTAGGGGCACTTAGGGTTTTGATCAGGAATTGATTGCCAGTACCAATTTCCATAAGGGTGTCTCCTGCTTTTTCTAAGATTCTTATAGTTTGAGGATCTATATTTAGGTCTTTGATTCATTTAGAGTTCATTTTGGGGTACAGTGATAGGTAGGGGTCCTGTTTCAATCGTCTGCATGTGATCAGTTTTCCCAGCACTGTTTATTGAATAAGTTCTCCTCTCCCCAGTGATTGCTGTTGGAGGCTTTGTCAAAGATGAGTTGGTTGAGAAATTGAGGTTTTGCTTCCGGAATCTCTACCTAGTCTATTGGTCTATATGTCTGTCTTTGTACCAATACCAGGCTGTTTTGATTATTGTAGGCTTATAGGAAAGTTTAAAGTCTGGAAGTGTGATACCTCCTGCTTTGTTTCTTCTGCTAAGGATTGTTTTGGCTATTCGTGGTCATTTATGTTTCCATATGAATTTCTGTATTGTCATTTCCATGTCTAAGAAGAATGATGTTAGTAATTTAATGGGTATTGCATTGAATCTGTAGATTGCCTTTGGTAGAATGGACATCTTAACAATGTTGATTCGTCCTATCTATGAGCATAGAATATTTTTCCATTTGTTTGTGTCTTCTTGGATTTCTTTGAGCAGTATTTTGTAGTTCTCATTGTGTCTTTCATTTCTCTAGTTAGGAAGATGCTGAGATATTTCATTTTTTTTTGTGGCTGTTGTGAATGGGATTGTGCTTTTAATTTGGGTCTCTGCCTGCTTGTTATTGGTGTATACGAATGCAACTATCTTTTGCACATTTATTTTGTACCCCAAGATTTTGCCAAAGTCCTTTATCAGTGCAAGCAAGTTTTCGACACATTGTTTTGGATTTTCGAGGTATAGGATGATATCATCAGCAAAGAGGGATAACTTGACTTGCTCTTTTTCTATTTGGATACCCCTGGTTTTCTTCTCTTGTCAATTTGCCCTAGCTAGTGCTTCCAACACAATGTTGAACAAGAGGGGTGAGAGTGGGCAGTCTTGTCTTGTTCCAGTTTTCAGGAGAAATGTTTTCAGTTTCTATTCATTTAGCAATATGTTAGCTATGGGTTTATCACATATGGCACTTTCTGTATTGAGGTATGTTCCTTCTATACCTAGATGTTTGAGAGTTTTTAATCAAGAAGGGATGCTGAATTTTATCAAAAGCTTTTTCTGCATCTCATGATATAATCACGTGGTTCTTGCTTTTACTTATGTTGATGCATTTAATTACATTTATGGTCTTGTAGATGTTGAACCAATCCTGCATCTTGGGGATGAAGCCTACTTGATCATGGTGGATGATTTTTGAGATGTGTTTTTGGATCTGATTTGCTAGAATCTTGCTGAGGATTTTTGCATCTATGTTCATAAGGGATATCAGCCTGTAGTTCTCTTTTTTTGTTAGATCTTTACCCGGTTTGGTTATCAGTGTGAGGTTGGATTCATTAAATGATTTGGGGAGAATTACATCTTTCTCAATTACCTGGAATACTTTCAGTAGGATTGGTATCAGCTCCTCCTTGTACATTTTGTAGAATTATGCTGGAAAGTCATCCTGTCTAGGTGTTTATTTATAGGTGGTTTTCTTATGACAGTGTCAATTTCCTGAGTCGTTATTGGTTTTTTTTAATGTCTCAATGTCTTCTTGTTTCAACTTGGGGGGTTGTGTGATGTCAGAAAGTTCTCCATTTCATTTAGGTTATCAAATTTGTTTCCATATTAGTGTACATAGTAATCTCTTATAATCTTTTGTATTTCTTCGGGGTCTGTTATGACTTGATCTTTTGTATTTCTAATTGTGTTTATTAGTGCTTTTTTTTTCTGTTTCTTGGTCATGTGCGCTCATAGAGATATAAATTCCCCTCTTAGTACTGTTTTCATGGCATCCCAGAAGTTTCAGTAAGATGTTTCTTCATTTTCATTTGTTTCCAGGAAATTTTTAATTTCTGCTTTGATTTCAGTGTTGACCCAGTCATTGTTCAGCATCATGTTGTCTAGGGTCAATGTCTTTGTGGGCTTGGGGAAATTTTGTAGGTGTTGATATTTATTTTTATTCCACTATGGTCTGAAAAGGTGCATCGCAATATTTCAACCTTAGGGAATTTGTTTATGCTTGTTTTATGGCCAAAGATGTCATGGATCTTGGAGTATGTTCTATCTGGTGATGAGTAGAATGTATACTCTGATTGTTGGGTGGAATAACCTGTAGGTATCTATTAAGTCCATTTGGTCAAGTGTCAAGTTTAGGTTCTGGATCTCCTTATTGATTTTTTGACTTGCTGATCTATCTAGGGCTGTTAGTGGGGTTTTCAAGGCCCCTGCTATAATAGTGTTAGAGTCAATAATTTTTTTGTTTACTTAATAGTTGTTTTATAAATGCTGGTGCTCCTGTGTTGGGTGCATGTATGTTTAGGATGGATATTTATTGTTGATGATTGAAACTTTTATGTAGTGTCCTTTTATATCTTTTAAAGTTTTTGATAGTTTAAAGGTTGTTTTGACTGATATTAAGATCACGACTCCTGCCTTCTTTTGTGATCCATTTGCCTGGAAACTCATTTTCCATCCTTTAT